>NC_060267.1:147724341-147924001 GCF_021613505.1 Equus quagga | reverse complement strand
GAGCCATCTTAAAGAGCTGCTGTGATACTTAAATGAGATAGTGTAGAAACAGTGTTTAGGATGGTGCCTCATACACAACTAGAGCTGGGAAAAATATTTCGTTCCTTTATGTTCTCTAAGAGAAATACATAGCTATTTCTTTCTGGCTAACACTGCAATAAAGGAGTACCTACAACCTATAATGCCTAGGGAAGCATACGCGCAGTCTCCACATGACGGAGGGATTAGGCTCATCTCGGCCCTGTTGGTTCAGCCCTTGGTCCTTCACCTGAAGTGAACTTTTATAAAGGGACCCATGCCAGAGGATGCCACCATGATGTCAAGGCATCTGAACACTGGGATATTAGTGTTCACTTATGAGCATCATATTTTAGGAAGATTATACGCAGATGTGGGAACTTCTAGAGGAAGATCACCAGGTTAGGAAAAGTCTGGAAGCCATGGGAATGGGTGAACAACATACTACAAGTAAGGTTGTCAGATTTAGCAAATAAAAATATAAAAAGCCCAGTAAAATCAAAATCTCAGATAAACTACAAATAATATTTCAGTGTAAGCATGTCCCATGCAATATTTAGGGCCTACTCATACTAACAAAGTATTCCTTGTTTATCCAATATTCAAATCCAACCAGGATCCCTATATTTTATCTGGCAATCCCAGCGATAAGGAGCTTATGGTCTCTTGTTGAAGATACGGCATACACTTGAGACGCGGACTTATCACCAGGGTGTAACATCGTGAACACATAGGCATATTTATACTTGAACAATATGAATTGCTGGGTATATAAATTTCTGAGTGAGCAACGGGAAAGTTCAGAATTAGGTGGCATTACGTGGGAAGAATTCCTATACTTTTTATAAATAAAGTCATCCACACTAATGCAAACAAGGAGTGAGCATTACCACAGAATTTCCTCATATCTCTATCCTTTAGCCTGTAGTGTTCTTAGGATCCCCAGAGGGAATGTCAGCATCCAGTCCCCCCAGGTCCCCTGTGTTTGCTATAGTCTGTCCTCATCTTGCACCATTGCTCATTCAAGTCAGAGCTCCTATTGTGATCATTCTTTGGACTCCTTTTACTTACTACCTAATGAAATGAGTCTTAGGTCATCCACCTTTTCTTCATAAAGACATGAAGAAATCCTTCACTGAAATTTCTTTCAGTTTCTCAGACAAGAGTAACGTTCTCAATTTCCATTTTGCCTTCACAGTTTTCCATGAATATATTATAGGTCCTTTCAATACAAATTTCTGAACATGATAATGAATATAAGCCACCAGCAAAGGAACAGGTGACTTTATTTTACAAATTCTATTTGGGATAATGCCCACACTACTCAGCTTTTTCCTAACCCTCATGACGAGGAAAAAAAACAGTGAGAAGCCATCTTACTCAAGGAAACTAAATGAGGTACCTGCCTGAGTTAGCATTTGGCTGCCACAGTAAATGCCAAAAATAAACTCTGAAATTTCAAAATATAACTCTGGCAAATTAAACATTTCCTTTTTCAACTTACCTTGATCTGCAATATACAGCAGAATTCACACAGAGCACCTCCCAAGGCTAGGCATGATCTCGCTCTCTCAGGAAGGGTGAGCAGGGTGACAGAAATCACACAACTCCACCACAAAGAAGCGAGCAGACCAACACATTCACTCCCTCAAAAGCAGCAATGGAGCTGGGCAAAACTGCCAAAAACAGCCATTTCTGTGCTCTGGAAATTGGCCAAAGACATGAAACAAACTGAAATGCATTCATTCATGGAACTACTGAACTGCTAGGAACAGAGCATCATTGCCCCGCACTCCCTACTCCCCACTCGGGGTAGTCTTTCAACAAGAGAGGGCAGGCGGTGAACACTGGCAGGCAGCTTTCCTTCCTCTGCTGAAGGGAGCTCCCTTAAGCTGGACCTTGTCATTTACATGGTGACCTCAGTGGCACTGAAACAAAACCAGCAGCTCCTCTAACCTAAAGTCATGGTCCTGTTTGAGACAGGGAGTGAATTAGCATACTAGCCAAGGAATTACAAAGGAGTTCTGGAAGTGAGACAGACATAGAGGCTCCAAGACTCATTTACCCTGGGCTAAGCAGAGACCTGCACAACGGGAGGGGTTGATTGCAAGCAGGCTCCAGGAGGTTTTCTGAGGTGAAGGAACTATCCTAAGACTGGAACGTGGTGATGGTTGGCACAACTCTATAAATTTACTAAAACTAATTGAACAATTACAATGGATGAATTTTATGGTATATTATTTATACCTAAAGAAAGCTGTAAAGAATTCACATGACATACAAAACATAAACGATTCAAAAGCAAGGACTCAATCTAGATATCTGGATATCAAAAGAATTTGAGGAAAAGACGTTAATAAGATAGGCCTTATTCAAAAGATTTTAAATAAATATATCAATTTTCCAAAGTACTATAAAAGTCTATTAATTTAAAAAATATTGTGTAATAGAAATTCCAGAACAGCACTGTACAATGTAACATTCTGCAATGATGGAAACACATAGCTGCATAGTCTAATACATTGGCTCCTATTCAAATCTTTCTTTTGAGTACTCAAAATATGGCTAGAATGACTGAGAAACTAAATTTTTAATTCTATTTCATTAATATTTAATTTAAATCTAAATAAAAATAGCCATTTTTGACTAGTGCCTACTGTATGAGAGAGCACAAGTCTAGAAAGATCCCAAATATATATATAATTTAGTTTATGGAAAATATTTATTTCAAAACAATTGGAAAAGAATGGATAATTATTTCTATCTGCAGAATACCTTTTCAAGGCTTCCAATACAAGAAATGCAAATGAAGGAAATGTGATACTATTTTTACCCAATAAAATTGACAAAAGAAAAATATATTACCCATTATTAAATAGATTATTTGCTAATGGATGGAGGAACTTGTGAACTTGATTTTTAAGGCACTGCTAATTGAATTATCAAGGAATCTGGTTTCTGGGAGGAAATTGGCTGTGCATATCAAATTATTTTAAATTATGCTTATAGTTGACCCAGAAATTCTGCTTATAGAAAATGACCTTAAGAAAATTTAAAATGAGCATACATGTGCTCACCACTGTGTTTACAATAAGAAAATGCTGGTAGTAAATTAAATATTCAAGAATAGAAGACTAGTGAAATAGATTATATCATGGCATTGGTAGAATTATAGTGTATTTTAACATTTATTGAACTTAAAATGTTCATTTTTGTTATTAAATGCACAAGGTAGGTTGTACGACATTAGAGAATGTGATCTGATTTTTGAGTGCTCTATGCCTGCGTTCCTCTGTCTCCGTGTCTGGAAGCAGATGAATGAGTGGAGCAGCAGGGCTCATCTAGGGGTGATGAAATTATGGGCATATCAATTAGGAATCTCTGCTGCCAAGCACATAAACCAATTCCAGTTACATTATGCAAGCACTGTTTACTTAAACAGACTGAAAAAATAGCTGAATCTATTGAATCTAGCTGAGAAGAGAGAGAGAGAGAATGGGAAGAAATATATATCTAAAGAAGTACAAAAGAGAAGGAGAGTTATATGAAATACAGCTCTATGGTTCTATGACAACATGTTTACAAACCTGGAAGTCTCCCAATGGTCCAGACATTAAGCTTTTAGTTGCTGGACTGTGAGATGGTCCAGGGAATCTTCGGGTGAGAGCTCAAGTAGCAAGAGACAGGGATGTGGGGGAGAGTTCAGGGATCAGGGCAATAGCTACGTATCAAGAAGTATAGAAGTGTTTCAATATTTAACAACTACAGCTGTACTATGGCAAAGAAGCTATCAGCCTTGTCTATATCTATACCTATACATCCCATATTTACTTTCTTTTTCTCATGAGGCCTCTATTCTATTTGTTTGTTAGAAGTATGTTTCAAATATTTTTCTTAGGAGAGAATAGGATATGTGGATTATTCTAAGAATTCTTAAAATTCCTGAAAAATTAGATAGGTGGATAGATAGATAAATAGACATGGATATAAGCACAGATAGAGATATATTTGTCAAATACCCTTCCTGAATTAAGGACACGCTTGTTGCAATCATTTTTTTTAAATGACATCTAGACTTTTTTTCTCTGACTTCTAATTGCACATTTTGCAATTGTGGAGTCTGACAGCAGTCAGATTTTGTGGGTTTTCTTGCAGGTATGTTGTTATTTTGACCTGGAAGCTTATATATTTTTTATCCTTAGATACCATGGATTTTACCAGGTATGACTAGGAGACTGTGCCTTTTCTCATTAATTTAGCCTGGAATTCTGAACACGTTCAATCTGAAAACTCCAATCTTTCTTCCTCAGAGTTAACTTTCCTCTATTATCTGTTTAATTATTGCCTCTACTCTCTTTGTTCTTTCTTCTACTTCTGAAATGCATATATAACATGGTAGAACTCTAGGTCCTCCAAGGCTCATATCTTCTCCATTATGACTTTTAGCTCCTTTTATTCTTATTCAATGTTTTGAGAGATTTCTGGCACTTGATCCTTCAGGCCTCTAATTGAGGTCTCATTAGTGGCCAGCTTATTCTTCAGTTAATCTGCAAAGTGTTTAATTGTGAAGCCATGTTTTACAGTGCAAGAAAGGCTTTTTGCTGCTGTACTTGAATCCCTTGAAATCCTTTTTTTTTTTTTTTTTTAATTCAGTTTCCCATCTGTCTTCTTCTAGTAATTCCTTTTCACTGGTTCTGATTATTTTTCTTTGTTTTTTCTCTCTGGTCTATGCAGTCCCAACCCCACTCTTTTGTACATGAGTAGTGATTTTTCTCAGTCCACTTATCTAAGTAATGATTATTGGAATAATCTAAATGGTCATGGAAAGCCACAGGCACTTTCCCCACAGACCCACAGTATAGAGGCAAGACATTTCCCTGATAATGGTGAACATCTTTTCATGTGCTTACTTCCCATCAGTTTATTCTCTTCTGTGAATTTCTCTTCCTCTTTTACCCACTTTCACATTGGATTGTTTGCTTTCTACTCATAAGCTTTGAGGGTTCTTCGTATTCTAGATACTATTTCTTTGCTGGATATGTGGTTTGTAAAGATTTTCTCCCAGTCTGTAGGTTGCTTTTTCACACATTTAAGAATGTCTTCCATGAAATGCAAATCAAAACTACACTAAGATATCACCTTACACCTGTTAGAATGGCAAAAATAACCAAAACAAAAAGCGACAAATTTTGGAGGGGTTGTGGGGAAAAAGGAACCCTCATACACTGTTGGTGGGAATGCAAACTGGTGCAGCCACTATGGAAAACAGTATGGAGATTTCTCAAAAAATTAAAAATAGAACTACCATGTGACCCAGCCATCCCACTATTGGGTGTCTATCCAAAGAACTTGAAATCTGCAATTCCAAAAGTCCCATGCACCCCAATGTTCATTGTGGCATTATTTACAATAGCCAAGATGTGGAAGAAACCTAAGTGCCCATCAACTGATGATTGGATAAAGAAGATATGGTGTATATATATATACAATGGAATACTGCTCAGCCATAAAAAAGGATGAAATAGTCCCATTTACAGCAACATGGATGGACCTTGAGGGCATTATGTTAAGTGAAATAATAGATAGATAGATAGACATCTAACAGATAGAGAAAGATGAACTCTGTATGACTCCACTCATAGGTAGAAGTTAAATATGTAGACAAAGAGAGCTGATTGGTGGTTACTGGGGAAAGGGGGGGTTGGGAGTGGGCACAAAGGGTGAAGTGGTGCACCTACAACACGACTGACAATAATGTACAACTGAAATTTCACAAGGTTGTAAACTACCATAATCTTAATAAAAAGTAAAAAAAAAAAAAACAAAAACAGAATGTCTTCCACAGAGCAAAAGGATTTAATTTTAATAAAGTTCAATTTACTGATTTTTTTCTTTAATGGATCATGATTTTGGTATCACAACTAAGAATTTTCCAAAAGCCCTAGGTTCCACAGACTTTCTTATATATTTTCTTCTAAATGTTTTATATTTAATCCTATAAGCCATTTTGAGTGAAATTAGATATATGACGGGAGGTTTAGGTGAAGATTCGCCTTTTTTAGTTGACCTTATTTTTTTAGAGCAATTTAAGATTCATAGCATCTTTTACTCTCAGTTGATGATCTTGCTTCCTAATTCACTGAAATAATTGAAGGAATTAGAAATTGGAGGCATAAGAAGATAATTGCTCATGATTCTTATAACTCACCTATGTATCCAACAACATCTATATCCATATACTCTGCCTTTCCTCATGTTACAACAGATTAACTGTCTTAATTTCTAAAAGCATTTTCAACCATCATTTCTTGTTTACACAAGGACAGCACTCCAGTCATACTCCCCTCTCTCAAATATTATGTTTCCTCCCTCAACTGGATTATTCATATTAGCATATGAACGTGCTGCTGTTTCTTCTATATTAAAAATCTATCTTGAACACACTTTTCTCTCAAACTACTACTCATTTATTTGCTCCCCTTCTCATCAAAAGTACTTCAAAGTGTTGCTTATAGTTACTGTCTCCACGTCATCTCTTTCGATTTTGTCTTATATCCATCCTAATCAGTGATTTCTCCCCATTATTCCACTGAAATGCCTTTGTAATAGCCTTCATGTTGTTATATGCAATGTTGAAATCTCAGCTGCTGTCTTGGTAGAGTAGCACTTCACACAGTTGATTCCTCCTTCCTCCTAGAAACAAAATTATGACTTGGCCTCCAGTTTAGGTTTTCCTCGTCCTCCTCCCTTGGTTGCTCCTTCTCAGGCCTCTTTATTATTTTTTCTCTCTTTTCTCTGGCCTCTGCAAGATAGCACTCCAGGGATTTTCAAAGCTAAGTCAAAGTCACAGATATTTATCTTCCTTCAATAACCAGCCCATGACCTCCTTCTCAGTACCATCCGCAGGTCTCTTGTGCCCTCCACCAGGAACAAATCCACTTTTGTCCAAAGTCTTCCATGTCCTGTCAGAGATGCTTTATATAGATCTGGATCCAACGGCCCAGAACACTCACAGTGCTTCTTTGCCACATCAAAGAAAAGATGCCCCTTAAGATGTGAGGGTTTAGGAGGTGCGGAGGATAATCCAGAAGGCAACACCAAGGCATTTGTGATTGATGGACTGGAGAGTGGTGAAATTCCTCCCAAGTACTTAAACACCTTAAGAGTCTTGTTTTTGTGATCTTGAAAGCCCAATTTGTAGCCAAGGTGTGGGGTAGAGTTACAAAAGCAGAATTAGGGTTTACTTTAAAGTGTCCTATTGCCAGGAAACTTACCTCCTTTGCTCAAGCGAGAGCACATCAATGTTAAGTAATATTTCTTTTTAGCAAGCGTGATTTTTTCTCACACTCAGGGGTTTCTTGGCAGGGATCCCTAATAAAAATTTATTATTTTTTTCCATTTTTCATTTTTGCCTTCATTAGTTTCCTGTAGTGCTTCTCCCTGCACCTCTTTTCACTTTATTAAAGCTCATCTGTGGAAATTATCTTACACTAAAGAACATAAATAAACTTTTATTTAGCAAGCTGTGGCAATTAGGGATATGCGGTGAAGACGATTGAGCTCATTAAGCACCAATGTCGCTAATGCTCTCACTTATTACTCATTCATTTCACTGATTGCTTTAACAGAATAGGAGGCACCGCTTCTCCCCTGGATCATCAAATTGTTCTCTATGGGTGTCACAGAAGACAGAAGGCGGGGGCAGGCAGGCCTGTGTGCCTTGGTGCTTCAGGAGACACAATGGGAGTGAAAGCATTCATCGTTGACAGCTCCAGGTTTGGGTATTTGTTCTCTGGGGCTCTTCTCTATCTCCTTCTACAAAGGGAGCAGAAGGAGATGATAAGAGCCAGGTGAATTTAAGAGCTCCTTTCAAATGGGAGTTTTACACTCAGCATTTGGTGGGAATAAGTTCAGGGGATCCAGAAAGCAGAAGTTACCATTTATATTGTGCAGTAGTTTATTTCCACTATAAAGCTGTGTTTACAAAGCCAGTTCAACACTGATTCTAGCACTGGAACTGCTAGAAGCATGCTTTCCTGCAAATAATAGAAAGAACTTGTGATACATTTCATCACGAGTTTTATTCAAGTACTTGCCACAGGAAATGTGTAGAAGCAGATTTTCAGACTCTGACACAGGTAAGAGAGTATTTACACATGGGAGTAGATTGCAAGAAATTATTACCTGTATCTACACAAATTAATGGAAAATTTTCTGTATGGTATTACAAGAAAAAGGTCTGGAGAAATTTTTTGTGTGTGTGAAGAAGATTGACTCTGAGCTAACATCTGCTGCCAGTCTTCTTCTTTTTGTTAGAGGAAAATTGTCACTGAGCTAACATCTGTGCCAATCTCCCTCCATTTTGTATGTGGGACATCGCCACAGACAGCATGGCTTGATGAGCGGTGTGTAGGTCCGTGCCTGGGATCTGAACCCACAACCCCCAGGCTGCCGAAGCAGAGGGTGTGAACTTAACCACTACACCACCAGGCCGGCCTCTTGAGGAATTTTTGATGAACTTGGAGAGGATGTTTGAAATGGACTTACTTAAAATATAGATAATGTGGCATATACGGGATTCACTTTGGTGGACCTTGCAAGATGGGAGGGTGGTACCTCACAGGGTTGGACCATCATCCTCTAGAGCAGCTGGTTTGCAATGGGGCTGTTCCTCACTAGAACAGCACTACAATAGGTGCTCCAAGGTGAGTGTCTCCAAGCAGTTATTTATTTAACAATGGCTAAGGATTCCCCTGGTAATGACTCTGGCAAAGATGTCTAGCAATACCATAATAACCAACATTCTCTCAGCTCTCAGCATGTGTCAGACACAATCCTAAGACTTCACTTGTGCTATATCATCAAGTCTCCAAAATAATTCCATATGTTAGGGTTCATTTTTACCCATCCCATCCCCTCATTCACAAAGGAGAGAAAAAGAACTAAGCAAAAGTTCGTACAGCTGGTAGGTAACACTGCCAGGAGTGACAACAAGGCTGCTTAACTTGAAAGCTGTTGCACTTGACAACCACCCTCCAAGACGTTACAAGTCAGAAGCACAGTCTTTACGGATACATCCCTGCTAAAAGAAGATGATATACAACTCAGCAAAGTAAGCAGCGGGTTAAGAATAGGAGAAGCAGAGCAGTCTGTCATGGAAGTTAGAGACTGGATAGATTAGAGGAAACCTATCATGGAGCAGAGTTGGCCAAGGGCGTAGGTAAAGACAGGGATACCTCTTCAACTTTCCTTGTAGTTAGGGCACAAAAATGCAATGGAAGGGATAATGCACTGAATCAGAACAAGAAACCCAGTACCTCTTTGGTACCAGTTTTTCCCCTCTCCATTCTTTGAGGGTGGCAGCTGGGAAGAAGAAAATGGCTAGAATTTTACTGATTTTTCCAATACAGAGTGGTAACTGACCCTTATCAGAAACAATCTCATGGGGACATCAAAAGAAAATCTTAGCTAGGTGGCTATGTGCCCATGAAACTGGAATTTCATTACTAAAGAAAGCTGGGTAGCCAGGGCCCTGCTCAGGTTCAGCCCAAATGAAGAACTACTTTAACCAACAGATCCTGGAGGCACAAGGGCTGGATTCTTAAATTTGTTGGTTAGGGAATAGCAAGGTGGCCTTTATCTCCTGATTATAAAATGAATTCATGTTTATCCTGGAAAAATTTGAATTTGCAGAACTGTATAGAGAAATATAAATCACCCAGATCCCCACCCTTCCAAGGCAATCATTACCAGCTGACATAACTCTTTCATGCCTTCCATCTACTGCTAACTTCAGACCCCAGATGACCCAATAAAGACTGAGATGTCCTAAAGGAGGCTTATTTCTAACTAATGGTAGCTGTACAACTCATGCTGAAAGTGTATAGGGAAGGAAATCCTCTTTTCCCTTCTTCCCAGGCTCTGAACAACCATTTCTTCCCCTGTGATGGACGATTTGATTAAGTAAGACTGTCTACACTCAGAGTAAATTTGGCATGTTATTGGGGCAAAGGATTTTTCTATAGCCATTAGAGATAAGATTGACTGTGATAGGAAATATGTGCTGTTCTGGGGTAACCAGAGCAAGATCTTCAGATAGCAGTTCCTTTGTTAGCTTCACACCAAACTCAACAAAGTACCTAAGGGAGAGAAATTAGTTGGCAAACCACTTACTTATCAGATCTTTTCCTATTTTAGGGCTGTCACCCTCTGAGGGAAGATAGTGGGTGAAAAGATGCCACTTCCCATCACAGAAGGCTCTGAGGCACAGAAGGGTCTTTCTCAAGACTTTATTGCTTTGTGTTAGCAAGGAGCCCTTCTCCAAGCTCTCTCAAAAAGTGAAACTAGAGTGATGTGAGATCAGGGACAACTTTCACCAACTTTTCCACTCCATTATTGTGTAGCACATTTGTGTTTCCAGTGGGTACTATAACAACTGTGTATGTCTGCACATGCGTACAGAAATATGTCTCTTTGATGTTTTCATCTCTCAGCAAATATTTATTAGCCATCACCTATGTGCCAGGGGCTGTTTTAGTTGCTGCTGCTGAGGTCATGAAAGCACAGTCACTGCCCTAATAGGGCTGACATTTTAGTAAGGGATACAGACAATACACAAATAAATAGTATCTAATACGATTCAAAAGATTGCTTAGCATAACAAAAGAAAGTAAACAAAAAAGCATCATGTAGATATAATCAGAAGCTTCTGTTTTAGACAAGATAGTCAGGCAAAACTCTCTAAGGAGGTGCCTTTGAGCAGAGATTTGAATAAAGTGAGGGAGCAAGACCATGGAGGACTGGAAGAAATACAAAGCAGAGGAGACAGTGCAAAGGCTTTGGGGGGAGGGGCAGGTGAATTTGTTTGGCCTCATTAAAAAACAGCCTGAGAGAGGCCTTTGTGCCTGGAGTGATGGGGGAAAGGAGAGGTGAAAGGGAAGACCATAGAGATTAGATAAGCAGAGCCTTAAACACCATGGGAAGACATCATTGTGGTCAAATCACTCGTGTTTCTCCCCACGTCTGCAGCCCTGAAGCCTGAATTCCTTCTTGGGGCATCTTTGATGATCTGGACACCTCTCATGATTCAGCTCCAGCCCCTGGCTCATATTCACTCCTTTCTTCCGTTGTACTGAGCTATCTCATGCACCCAGCTCCCCAGGTTCTTCCTTGCCAGTCTGCCATTGTACAGGCATTTTCCCTGGCCTCGAATGCTTGTCTCTACTGACCTGGTGAATTAGGACCCTTCCAAGAAAGGACACCTTTTATGGGAGGCTTTGGCTGGCTCATACAGGAAACCACACTTGTCTTTAAGCCACTTCTATTTCTAGCATATCTTACAGCTGCTTTGTGGTAATTACTGGTTTGCATTCCTGCTTCTCACACAAGAAGACAAGCTCTGTACGGTCACAAACTGGGTCTTCAGATTCTTATTGCTTAGCACAAGGCCACACTCACGGAAAAAATCATAATAAAACATGCGAATAAACGAATGAGCTTATGAGTGCCTGAATGAATGAAAATCGTCTGAATGAATTTGGGGTTTGTTTTACCTCAGGTCAATGATACAAAAGTCATCACAAAATGGACTTCTCTTTCATTCTCATTCAGCCAAGAAGACTATTTTTTTCTGAACTTTTTCTAATCGAAAACTGCAAGTGAACTGCATGTCAAGAATGTTCTATGCATGGAAAATATAATAACTACATAATACACCTGTCAAATGGTGTTTAAAATAAAACGCTAACAGACCCATATAACTGAAGAGGTTCTGTGGGAGTTGCTATTAGAAGGCAGTTTTTAACATCCTGCACGGAAAATTATCACCTACATGAAACTTTTAGAGCAACTGTGGTTTAGAGTTGGAAACTGTACTTGACGTTACCAGTAAGCCGTTTCAAACATTTCATACATCTGATCATTGGTTTGCAAATCCACAGAATGGGCCAACATATATGTGTTCAGGGTTCAGTGAGAAACGAATGGAGGACATTTCAGAGTAGTTTTTCTCTAAATATTGTCCTTTATTTAGGGTAAATATCTAAATTTAACATAGAATATTAAGTATATAAAATTAATATGTGCCTAAATATTATACAGGAATAATAAGTTATCTTCAATATGATTCAGTGATTGAATTCAACTGGAAGTAAAATGCCCTGGTAAAAGTTGAGATATTAAAAGTCAGAGGCAAGCTTGGAAAATGAACTAAAGATATTTTATCTGCCCTATTTAGTCACGTCCAACTTCTCTTTTGCCACTTTTGGTCACAGTTGCTAGGTGGTGTTGCTCCTCTTTTCCTGATCTGGGTAGGGATAGGATTGCTCTGTTAATAGGACCTAAGAGAGGAAATGCCTCCGGTGAACTGTGGTGAACATTGAAATCATAGTTATGGGCCGAGCTAATCCAAATGCAGAAATCAACTCTGACAATTTGGAGACGGAATCTAAATGGGTTAATGAAATGGAGAAGTCAAAAGAAGAATTGATACCTGGGATTCACAGCCAGGAGAAGTGGCAGGAAGGGCAAGTAGCGGAGAGGGAGGAAGGAAGAGGAAACACAGCTGAACTTATTCAGTGCTTGCTATGTTGTCAGGCACTGTTCTAAGTACCAGAAGCAGAGAGTACACAATTGACTAACAGCTTCCTGGCACCTTCCTGGAGTAGACTTGATTATCTGTTGCAGTAATCACCTGGCACAGGTTGTTTGGTTCATAGGAGAGTCTGTTTGGTAACATGGATAGTCATTATTTTCCATGACTTTATGTTCCTTTGATTCTTTTCTTACTATTGGCATTTCTTCTTTGCTGGGTTTTCAGTCCATTAGTCTAATTGTGGATCTCTAAGCCACAGTCATTAACCCTCTGATTTTCCCTAAATATAATTGACTGAAAATACTTTCAACACTTCAAACAGGATGTCTAATGACAATTTGCAGATCTTTAGCCATTCTGTCTAATCAATTGCATGTAGCATTCACCATTTTGATGTCCCACCATTGCTCAGATTTAGCATAGCCATCCTCATCGCCTTCAAAGGAACTTCTCAAGACATTAATGGAATTACAAATTCTATAGAGATATTTTAGAATATTATATTTATTAATTTGTTCACTCTTCTTAAATTGCAGTCTGGCTGATTCTAGGGTTTGTGTCTGTTTCTCTACGATGTTGCTTAAAGCACCTGGTACACTGCCTGGCACGTGGAGAGCCCCATCACATGTTCCGTTTATTGAAATGAACTCAATGGTTGAGTAAACATGAGGAAACTGAATAGCTAAGGAAACATAATTTAATTAAAATAACTTGGGCTGTTCAGAAAATGTATCTAGCAATTATTTCAACCCTGGAGTCTACATGTTCATGAGTTGTTTTCAAAATATCAAGGAATATAAAATGTATCATATATTTTGCTGAGCAAAATGTATACTTACATATTTGGAAAACACACAGTGATTTAAATTGCAGTATCATTTGTAGCACCAAGTGGAAACCACAAAAATATTCATTAATGGGGGTTAGTAAAAGAAATTGTGGTAGATAGACAAAATAGCACATCAGATTGTGTGTGTGTGTGTGTGTGCGTGTGTGTGTGTAAGAGAGATGAAAAAACACAAGCTGCAGGACAGTGTATTATAATTTTGCTTGAATTTACTGGAAGAATTCACACTGCATAAGAAACTGGGAGAAGATTAGGATTACAGCTAGAGTTAGAGTTAGGATTTGTGGCAGGAGCTTGAAAGTCAAGCCTACAAGGAAGATTAAATTCTCACTGCATACTCTTTCCAACATTTAAATTTTTACTAGGTGCTTATACTAACTTAAAGAAAAATCTCCAGCTGAGTTAAACAAAACCAAACCTATGAAAACTACAGAGAAATCTGAGATAACAAGGCTTAATATTCAAAAACACCAGAATCAATTTTAGAAACAGTCTTCTGAAGCATTCTTTTTTCGAGATATGACATTATGGCTCAAGGAATCAAAGTCAATATCCCTAAATAGCTAGACCTTTTTATAATCGCCATCCTGTTTGGGGGGTAGAGAGTTTGCTCACTGCATTATGAAGTGTCTGTTTAGATACATTGCTCATTTTTTCTAATTGGGTAGTTTGTTTTTCTGTTTACTGAGTTCTAAGACTTCTTTATATAATCTTGATACAAATCATTCATCAGATGTGTGACTTGCAAATATATTTCCTAGTCTGGATATTGTCTTTTCATTCTCTTAAGAGTATCATTTGAAGAGCCAAGGTTATCATTTTGAAAAGTGTAATTTATCATTTTTTTCTTTTATAGATCATGCCTTTGATGTATCTAAAAATTCACTGCCAAACCCAAGCTCACACAGATTTTCTTCTAATTTTTCTATTTTTAAAAAATAATTTTGTGTTTTACAGTGAAGTCTATCATCAATTTTTAGTTCATCTTTGTGTAAGATGCAAAGTAAATGTCAAGGTTTATTTGTTTTTTAGTGTATAGACATCCAGTTATATCAGTGCTATTTGTTTAAAAGCTGTCCTTTCTCTATTAAATTGCTTTTGACTTAGTTGATTATGTTTTTGCGGGTACATTTCTTTGCTCCCCCTTCTGTTCTCCTCATCAGCGTGTCAACGTCACACTGTCATTATAGTAAGTTGTAGTTGATAGTAAGTTGATAGCTGATACTAAGTCTTGAAATCAGGTAGAGTCCACCAACGTTGCTTTTTTTTCCAGAATGGTTTCAACTATTCTAAATATTTTCCCTTAATTTATAACTTTTAGATAAGCTTGTCGTAATCTGCAAATAGTATGCTACAATTTTTATTGAGATTTTGTTGAATCTATACATCAAATTAGAGAGAACTGTCATCTTAACAATTTTGGGTACTCATTTCATGTCCCCATGATACATCTTGCCATTTAGTTAGATCTTTGATTTCTTTTTTGGCTGAGGAAGTTTCACCCTGAGCTAACATCTGTGCCAATCTTCCTCCATTTTGATTGTGGGTCGCTCTATTTTGTATATGGTCACTGATGAGTGTTGTAGGTTGGCACCCAAGATCTGAACCCATGCTGCTGAAGCAGAGTGCACTGAACTCAACCACCAGGCCATGGGGCAGGCCCCGATCTTTGATTTCTTTTCATCACTGTTTTGGTTTTTAGCATACAAATTCTGCACATCTTTGATATATTTATACTTAAGTACTTCATTATTTTGGTGCTACTGTGATTAATAATGTTCTGTTTCCAATTTCAAGTCCAAATTGCATATTGCTGGCCTACAGGACAATTGATTTTTATGTAGTGAACTTGTATCCTACACTGATGTTAATCTCACCTATTAGTTCCTAGAGCATTTTTGTAATGCTTTGGGATTTACTACATAGACATTTAAACTGTCTCTAAATACAAAACATGTTATTTCTTCCTTTCTTCTCTGTATTTATTTTTCTTTCCTTATTGCACTTCTGGGTCTTCCTGTTGCATGTCAAATAGGAATGGTGTGAAAAGATATTCTGACCTTATTTTTGATCTTTGGGGGAAAGATCACTGTGTATGGTCATCAATAACTATGAAGTAAGGCGTAGATGTTTTGTGTATGGTCTTTAGTAGGTTAAGGATGTTACCTTTCATTTCTACTTTGCCAAGAGTTTTTGTCATGCATGGATGTTGAATTTGTTGGAATGTTTTTCTTCCTGTAACTATGGAAATGATCATATGATTTTCTTATTTGGCTGTTAATATTGTAAATTTTAATGATTGATTTTTGAATGTTGAGTCAGTCTTTCATTCCTGGGATGAACCCCACTTGGTAGTGACAATTATATTTTTTATATATTGTTGAATTTGATTTGATGACATTTTGTCAAGAATTGTCCAGCATTAACTTAAAGCTAAAACCAGATAAAGACATTATAAGAAAACTATAGTTCAATATCCCTCATGAACATATTCTTTTAATGGTGTTGGGATCAATAGTGATGTTCCCTCTTTCATTCCATATATTGATAACTCGTTTCTTCCCTCTTTTCTCTTTGGTCAGCCAGACTAAAGATTCAACAGTTTTATTGATTTTTCCATAGAACTGGTTTTTGGTTTAACTGATATTCTCTATTGCTTTTCTGTTTTTATTTTCATTATCATTTTCCCTTCTGCCTTCTTCGTGTTTAATTTGTTCATATTTTTCTAGTTTCTTAAGGTGGAACCTTAGACTACTGGTTTTAGATCTTTATTTTCTAATATAAACATTTAATGCTATACTTTCTAAGCCCTGCTTTATCTGCTTCTCACACATTTTAATATGCTATGTTTTCATTTTTGTTTAAATATTTTTAAATTTTTCTTGTGATTTATTTCTAGGTTATTTAGAAGTATGTTTAATTTCCAAATATTTGGGAATGTTTCTAGATATCTTTTGTTATTGATTTCTGGTTTAATTCTGTGATAATACAAGAAAAATATTATATAAAATTGTTTAATATATACATATTTAATTTGTTAAGACTTATTTTATGCCTCAGGTTATTGTCTAATTCAGTACATGTTCCATGTACACTTGAGAAGAATATGTATTCTGCTATTTTTTGGTGGAGGGCTCTATAAATACCAATTTGGTCAAGTTGGTTGATAGTCCTTTTTTTCTCTTATATAGGTCCATATAGAGTTTCCTAATATTTTAATTTTTGGGGGAGGGAGGGTTGTCAATACTTTTTTAGTTATAAATGCTTTTAATGTAATTGAAACACCAGTATTTTCTTTTATTGCTTCTCAATTTTGAATTATAGAGAAATTTCCCACCCCGTCCCTTTATAATAAAATCCATCCATTCTTTTCTAGTACCTTTATAGACTTTTAAAAAGCAATTAGGTCTTTCAACTACCAGGAATTTGTTTTCTGTATGGTATGTTGTACAAAAACTTTATCTTTTTTCAACTGGCTATTCAATTTTCCAATACCACTTATTAAAAATGCATCCATTCCCTGTTAATTTGAGATGCCGTCTTTGTCATATGTTCAGATTCCTTATACCTTTATATATATTTCAGAGCTTTCTTTTTTGTTCAATTAGTCTGTATGTTCATTCCTGAGCCAATACTATACTGTTTTAATCATAGAAGCATTACAATTTTGTAGGTCTGTTCCCCAAATTGCTCTTCTCTCTGAGGATTTTTCTAACAATTCTTGTCTTCATGGATAACATTGTCTTCAAATTGTCTAGGTACAAAAACAATGTATTTTATAGGGATCCCATCAAATTTATATATTTACTTAGGAAAAATAGACATCACTACAATATTCCTTGGTTTCCCTAAGCATGAATATATGGCTTTTCTATTTTTCAAGTCAAATTTGTATAATAGATATCTATTTTAAAGCTTTTCTCATGTAGGTTTTGACCATTTTAAGTATATGTCTAGGCTTGTTTATTGTTTGTGTTTTTGGTTGGGGGACATTAAAGATAACTCTGGCCTCATTAAATTAGTGTACTGTGGCAATTGATTCTTGCTCCCTCCCCATTGAAGCCTTCGTCCTTTCAAGTTTCTCCAAAGAATCTACTATTACTCTAAGACCACCATTTCATCCTGTAATTCTGAAATCTCATTCATACACACTAATGACAATGTGGATTAGCCTCAGAGTAAGTTGGAAGATACAGGATTCTTTCTTGAGTTTGTGTGTTTGGAGCTAGCTGAACTAATAGGAAATCTAGGAGGAAGAAGATTGACATGTAAACTTAATAAACTGAGTTCAAGAAGTTGTAACTTGGCTTATGCAGCTCCGAGAATGTCAGCAGCCCTGCTCTTCATTTAACTTCATGCACGCCTTTCCCACCTTGTAGATTGCATCTCTCCTGGGCGTACATTACGTCAGCAGAACATCCTGACATAAATTTTTCTTCACTTAAGTTCACAGGCAGTGTTCAGGAAAAACTCCCAATAGAAATTGCAACAATGAAAGTTGAAGCGGGTGGGGTGCAGAGGGGTGGGGACGACAATTATGAACTGAAGTGGAGGCATTGTTCTGATGCTGTGAAAGGTGCTTTTAAGTATATTAGTGATATTCCTGTGAAAGCTACCTTATCAATTCATTCAAAATAAAACAGCCATTATGTGGAAATTGTGACGCAGAAGGAAAGAACATAATTATTCTTTTGTTACAAACACCTGGGCAAATAAGTCAAGATTCAATCAGGTTCCCTGAAAGAAAGGTTAAGTATTAGAATTAATAGATCTTTTGAAATTATTTCTGAATATTACAAAACTATTAAAATCATCTGAAAATACCTATTCTTTTTTTCTATATACTTCGTTTCCCTTTTCCTTATACTAATAAGCCTCCCTAGAAGTTAAATATCTGTCTCAATTAACCTTACTTCTAGTTGACACTGAGTCCCCAATTATTAAATAGAAGGGCAGAAATAAGTGGTCTCCAAAATTAATAATAGTGTGATTATTTTCTATTCTCCATGTTGGCTAGTAACTGAAGATGCTCTCTCCAAATCTTTTTGTATAAACTTTCATGCACGTACAGAACAACATCCATGTGTTTTCAGATTTTTGAATATTGATCATGTCTTGGCTATATTAATAATATGTTGGGAAGAGTGAAAATAATGTGGATTTGTGTTTGGAATTCAGACCTGGGTTTGAATTCCAGGTTTAATTTATTTTGGTTGTGATATCAGGCAAACTATTTAGCCCTTCTGGGTAATGGGGAAAGTAACATCTATCTTAAATATTGTAATAAATATTAAATGGGATAGGATATATCCCAAATGAATATTCACAATAGGTTTTCAGATGAGAGATTGTTTACCGCCCGCACGATACTCGTCCTATTTTTTCTCCTCTCCAATCTCTCTCTACCCCTTTAGAGAAGGATACGTGCACAGAAGAAGTCCATAAAGACTTGAATGAATAGAGGGACACTGGTTTAGTCTCTGGCCTAAATGGAGCTTAAATACTCCCCAAATTTAAAAACTGTTGCTCAGCAACTACTTTCCACAATGACAGAAACTCATATCATGTCTTTAGGCTCAGTTCTCACTAGGATGGAACATAGCTGAAAACCTCCAAGTTGAATGGATGTTGATGTTGGAACCAACACTGAGAGGAGAGTGAATTCATTGTGTTGTCTTCTTTCCAAGCTCACTTAGAAATGAGGTAGATTTCTCGTTGTTTATTTCATCACCTAATCTCAAGCTCTTAAATGTGGCTCTCATTCTCTGTGTTATGCATTTGGCAGTAAGAGGAAAGAACCAATTATTGAAAACATAGTAGCTGTAGGCATTACAGCACATTAAAAAGCAATTTATATAAAGCACGTTCAATGCATTTTCTTACTGATTTCATAAACTAACTTTATAATATTGGTGCTATTATTACTGCTCATATTTTAGGTGAGAAAACTGGGACACACTCTGACTGTTTTTAAAAATCACGTGACAAGTAAACAGCTCATTCAAGCACTGGACCTCCTAATTCCAATCACTTCATTATATTGCATGCTGTAGTTTTTAGGGACTCACTATGAAGCCCTTGGCACTGACTTAAGAACAACAAAGGGATATCTTAGGACCAAAGTTCACGCCTTTCTTTCTCCTCCAGCTGGAACATTGTAATGCAGCTTTAAGAAAGAAAACAGATTGTCATTAGCCTCGCTTTTAAAGATCCTGAAGATCTCTGAAGATGAACATTGTAATGACTCGGTTTCATTTTGACTCTGCCTTCTTTTTCCTGTTGTTGAGAGGACCCTAAATCTCAGAATCTGGGTCTAGCTGTACTTATAATTTCTATAGCAGAGGAAGCCATTTTACTTCTTAGACCTTGATTTTCTCAGCTGAAAATGAGGTTGGACAATATGATCACTCAGATGCTTTTCCGTTCTAAACAAATTTTGATTCTATAAGCCAAATAAAAGTCATTTCGATCTTTTCCCTTGGCCTCATTTTGAAAGCTTTTATTCATGTTTAAGACTGTCTTTGAAATCTTCAACAAATTATATACATATATATGCATATGTATAATTGACATGTGCCCAGAAACAAAGATGAGTGTCAAGCACACTATAAATCTGTGGGACAAATGCAATCAGTGTTTTATCAACTCAGTCAGAACCCACCTACTCAGAGAGGCAGATAAATACACTATGATAGTTTTTGAACATCTACAACAGGTTGGAGAAAATGGAATATGACATTACTTAAGACATACGGAAGGAAAAGGTGGATACAAGGGGTTTGAAATTCTATTTAATTTCCATCCTTATATTTAAAGCCTTACAGTCTACTGAATAAATTCTTCTGAGGCCAGCAATTTATACTGTTGTTTTAAATTTTGGAGTGGAAGAGGATTTAAAATTAGGATATAGTGAAATTTTCAAAGTGATCTAACATTCGTTAGAGAATTACCACATTCCTGGCTCTGTCCACCTGCACAACTGTTCGATTTAAAACTCACAGTAGGATGCATAGAGGAGGGCATTAAGTATCCTGATTATGGGAACAAGATCACTGAGACTCAGAAAGTTGAGGACTTTGCTATTCATTCCATAACTAGTAAGTCTCATACTTAGAATCTGAAACTGATTCTGTCTGGATCCAGAGACCAACCTCTATCTTTAACAAAACAATGATGATGATTTTGATGTTGGGGAAAACAAGGTTATCATGGGTTTGTTTCCTAAAATAGCATTGTGTCAACCCTGTGACCTAAAGCTTCCTAGTTCTTGATCTGCAGTGTCATATCTAATTTTATATTTGATAACTAAAAGGGAAAAATTGAATCTCACTTTGAAAGAGGCTGATGCAATTTACCAAGGGTAGAGTAAATTCTGTAAAGAGCTGTACATAGGTAAAACTTGGCGATCCTCTTGAGTGGTGTTAGAAGGCCTTAGGGAGCTGGCCCAGTAAGTCTGATGCCCCTGAAAGTTGCTAAAGCAGACATTTTTTGTTTGTTATTTTGTTTTGTTTTGGCACCAAGACTTCCAGATCTTCCCTTCCAAATCTTCCAGGCTGGGCATCTGAGCAAAGACAAAGGAACTATCATTATACTTGGGAAGGATACAGCACAACCAACATGAGGAGGGAATGTAAACAGGAACTTCCTAAAGAGGCTTATATCCCCAGTCACTACTTTAAAATAAAATGGATAAATGCTGATTAAATGGGATTTCAGGCCTTGGAAATTGGTTTTAGTGACGGGGGAGAAAAGAAAGTCAATTAGCATTCCTCTCTTGTGCCAGGCGTGTGGATGTATCTTTATGTAGTCAATGCCCCAACTCTTTGAGGCGTCATGATTTCACAAGTGAGGAAAACTATAGTACTGAGAGGTACAGCCACTTTCTCAAAGTGAAGCACAAATGTGCATCTTGGCTAGTCTGACTTGATGATCCTTAAGAACTTTGAAGATAAATTTTATAATGACCCCTTCTTTTTTTCTCCTCCTCCCTCCTCCTGTTCCTCTTTCCTGTCATTGAAAGAACTCTGGTTAATTTATCATCACCATTTTTTTTTATTCAACAACAGAAATTTATTTCTCACAGTTGTGGAGGCTGGAAGTCTAAGATCAAGGTGCCAGCATGGTCAAGTTCTCTGGTGCAGACACTCTCCCTGATTCATAGCTGGCCCTTTCTTGCTGTGTCCTCACACAGTGGAAGGGGCTGGGGAGCTCTCTGGAGCCTCTTTTGTTAATTATTTATTTATTTATTGAGTTCACAATAGTTCACATCATTGTGAAGTTTCATTTATATATTGTTTCTTGTCTGTCCCCATATAAGTGGTGCCCTTCAGTCCCTGTGCCCACCCCTCATCCTCCTTCCAGTAACCACTGAACTGTTCTCTTTGTCCATGTGTTTGTTTATCTTCCACATGTGAGTGAAATCATATGGTATTTGTCTTCCTCAGTCTGGCTTATTTCACTTAACATAACACCCTCCAGGTCCACCAATGTTGTTGCAAATGGGATGATGTTATCATTTTTTATGACTGAGTAGTATTCCATTTTATATATATATATATACACCACATCTTTTTTATCCAATTGTCAGTCGATGGCACTTAGATTGTTTCCATGTCTTGGCACTGTGAATAGTGCTGCAATGAACATAGGGGTACACAGGTCACTTTGGATTGTTGATTTCAAGTTGTTTGGATAAATACCCAGTAGTGGGATAGCTGGGTCATATGGTAGTTCCATTTTTAGTTTTTCTGAGGAATCTCCGTACTGTTTTCCATAGTGGATGCACCAGTTTGCATTCCCACCAGGAATGTATGAGAGTTCCCTTTTCTCCACACCCTCTCCAACATTTGTTATTTTCAGTCTTAGTGATTACAGCCATTTTAACTGGTGTAGGGTGGTATCTTAGTGTAGTTTTGATTTGCATTTCCCTGATGTTTGGTGATGTTGAACATCTTTTCATGTGCTTATTGGCCATCTGTGTATCTTATTTGGAAAAATTTCTGTTCATATCCTCTGCCCTTTTTTTGATCAGGCTGTTTCTTTTCGTGTTGTTCAGTTGTATGAGTTCCTTATATATTATGGAGATTAACCCCATGTCAGACGTATAATTTGCAAATATTTTCTCCCAGTTGGAGGTTTGTCTTTTTGTTTTGATCCTAGTTTCTTTTGCCTTGCAGAAGCTCTTTAGTCTGAAGAAGTCTCACTTGTTTATTTTTTCTTTTGCTTCCCTTGTCTGAGAAGACATGGTATTCGAAGAGATCCTTTTATGCTCAATGCCAAAGAGTGTACTACCTACATTATCTTCCAGAAGTTTTATGGTTTCAGGACTTATCTTCAAGTCTTTGATCCATTTTGAGTTTATTTTTTTGTATGGCATGAGATAACGGTCTACATTCATTCTTTTGCAAGTGGTTGTCCAGATTTCCCAAAAGCATCTATTCAAGTGACTATCTTTTCTCTGTTGTATGTTCTTGACACCTTTGTCAAATATTAGCTGTCCATAGATGTGCAGTTTTATTTCTGGGCTTTCAGTTCTGTTCCATTGATCTGTGTTTGTACTAGTACCATGCTGTTTTGATTACTATGGCTTTGTAATACAGTTTGGAGTCAGGGATTGTGATGCCTCCAGCTTTGTTCTTTTTTCTGAGGATTGCGTTAGAAATTCGGGGTCTTTTGTTGCCCCATATGAATTTTAGGATTCTTTGTTCTATTTCTGTGAAGAATGTTATTGGCATTCTGCATTGAATCTGCAGATTGCTTTGGGTAGCATGGACATTTTAACTATGTTTATTCTTCCAATCCATGTGCATGGAATATCTTTCCTTCTCTTTATGTCATCATCTATTTCCTTTAGCAATGTCTTATAGTTTTCATCATATAAGTCCTTCACCTCATTGGTTAAATTTATTCTTAGATATTTTATTTTTTTTTGTTAGAATTGTAAATCGAATTGTATTCTTGAGTTCTCTTTCTGTAAGTTTGTTATTGGAGTATAGAAATGCAACTGACTTTTGTAAGTTGATTCTATACCCTGCAAATTTACTGTAGTTGTTGATTATTTCTTATAGTTTTCTGATGGATTGTTTAGGATTTTCTATGTATAAGATCGTGTCCTCTGCAAACTGCAAGTGTTTCACTTCTTCACTCCCTATTTGGATTCCTTTTATTCCTTTTTCTTGCCTAATTGCTCTGGCCAAAACCTCCAGTACTATGTTGAATAAAGGTGGTGATAGTGGGCACCCTTGTATCGTTCCTGTTCTCAAGGGGATAGCGTCCAGTTTTTCCACATTGAGTATGATGTTGGCTTTGGGTTTGTCATATATGGCCTTTATTATGTTGAGGTAATTTTCCTCTATCCCCATTTTGTTAAGAGTTTTTATCATAAATGGCTGTTGGGTCTTGTCAAATGCTTTCTCTGCATCTATTGAGATGATCATGTGGTTTTTATTCCTCATTTTGTTAATGTGGTGTATCACATTGATTGATTTGCAGATGTTGATCCATCCCTGTGTCCCTAGTATAAAATCCCTGTGTCCCTAGTATAAATCCCACTTGATCATGATATATGGTCTTTTTGATGTATTGCTGTATTCAGGTTGCCAATATTTTGTTGAAGATTTTTGCATCTCTGTTCATCAGCAATATTGGCCTGTAGTTTTCCCTTTTTGTGTTGTCCTTGTCAGGCCTTGGTATCAGAGTGATGTTGGCCTTGTAGAATGCATTAGGAAGCGTTCCATCATCCCTAATTTTTTGGAATAGCTTGAGATGGATAGGTATTTAATCCTCTCTGAACGTTTGGTAGAATTCTCCAGGGAAGCCGTCTTGTCCTGGGCTTTTACTTTTGGGGATGCTTTTGATTACTGTTTCAATCTCTTTACTTGTGATTGGTCTTTTAGATTATCTATTTCTTCTTGATTCAGCTTTGGGAGGCTGTAAGAGTCTAAGAATTTATCCATTTCTTCTAGATTGTCCATTTTGTTGGCATGTAGCTTTTTGTAGTATTCTCTTATAATCCTTTGCATTTCTGTGGTATCTGTTGTAATTTCTCCTCTTTCATTTCTATGTCTCTGAGCTTTCTCCTTTTTTTCTTTATAAGTCTGGCTAAGGGTTTATCAATTTTGTTTATCTTCTCAAAGAACCAGCTCTTTGATCCATTGATCCTTTCTACTGCCTTTTTTGTTTCAATTGCATTTATTTCTACTTTTTTATTATTTCTCTCCTTCTGCTGACTTTGGGTTTTGTTTGTTCATCTTTTTCTAATTCAGTTAGGTGTGTTTGACATTGCTTATTTGGGATTTTTTTGTTTGTTAAGTGAGCCTGTATTGCGATGAATTTCCCTATTAGCACCACTTTTGCTGCATCCAAAATGAGTTGGTATGGTATGTTTTCATTTTCATTTGTCTCTAGATATTTTTTTATTTCTCCTTTAATTTCTTCAATGATCCATTGGTTGTCCAATAGCATGTTGTTTAGTCTCCACTTCTTTGTCCCTTTCTCAGCTTTTTTCTGTAATTAATTTCTAGCTTCATAGTGTTGTGATCAGAAAAGATGCTTGTTGTTATTTGAATCTTCTTAAATTTATTGCAACTACCTTGTTTCCCAACATATGGTCTACCCTTGAGAATGTTCCATGAGCACTTGAGAAGAATGTGTATTCTGCTGTTTTTGGATGGAGTGTTCTATATATATCTATTAAGTCCAACTGGTCTAGCTTTTCATTTAATCCCACTGTTTCCTTGTTGACTTGCTGTCTGAATGATCTATGCACTGATGTGAGTGGAGTGTTGAGGTCCCCTACTATTATTGTGTTATTATTAATATCTCCTTTTGGGTTTGTTAATAGTTGCTTTATGTACTTTGGTGCTCCAGTGTTGGGTGCAGATATTTTTAAGTGTTATGTCTTCTTGGTGGAGTGTCCCTTTGATCATTATATACTGTCCCTCTTTGTCTCTCTTTACTTGTCTTATCTTGAACTCTACTTTGTCTGCTATAACTATTGCAAAACCTGTTTTCTTTTGTTTGTCGTTAGCTTGGAGTATCGCCCTCCCTCACTTCACTCTGAGCCTATGTTTGTCATTGGAGCTGATGTGTTTCCTGGAGGCAGCATGTTGTGGGGTCTTGTTCTTTAATCCATCTTGCCACTCTGTGTCTTTTTATTGGAGAATTAAATCCAGTTACATTTAGGGTGATTATTGATATATGAAGGCTTAATGCTGCCATTTCATCACTCATTTTCCAGTTCTCCTGCATTTCCTTTGTTTCTCATCCCGTGTGTTTTGGTCTACCAATTCAGTTGTATAGTTCTTTATGTTGAGTTTCTTTGTTTTCTCCTTGTTTATTATTTGTGTCTCTGTTCTGCTTCTTTGCTAGGTGGTTACCATGAGGTTTGTATGCAAAATCTCACAGATAAGATAGTCCATTTTCTGATGGCCTCTTATTTCCTTAGACTAAACCTACTCAATCCCCCTCCTCTTCCCATCCTATGATGTTTTTGTCACATCTTATTCCATCCTGTGTTATGAGTTTGTGGTTAAAATGACAAGATTATCTTTGTTTTTGGTGTTTTCCTTCCCTCTATCTTTAATGCTGTACTTGAATATTTGCTAACCTGTTCTGATGTATAACTACAATTTTCTAATTTTTGTCTACCTATTTATCTCCTTTCTCCAGGCTTTGTAACCTCTTTGCCCTTTTTTTTTTTTTTTTCAGGTGTGAGGGCCTTCTTGAGGATTTCTTGTAGGAGGTGTCTTGTGACTATGGATTCCCTTAGCTTTTGTTTATCTGGGAAAGTTTTTATTTCTCCATCATGTCTGAATGATATTTTCACTGGATAGAGTATTCTTGGATGAAAGTTTTCATCCTCCAAAGATTTGAATATGTCATCCCAGTCTCTCCTAGCCTGTAAGGCTTCTGCACAGAAATCCACTGAAAGCCTGATAGGGGTTCCTTTAGGATAGGATATTTTCTTCTGCCTTGCTGCCCTTAGTATTCTTTCTTTGTCATTCACGTTTGCCAGTTTCACTACTATATGCCTTGCAGTAGATCTTTTTGCATTGACATATTTAGGAGATCTGATAGCCTCTTCCACATGGATTTCCACTCTTTCCCTAGGTTTGGCAAGTTCTCTGCTATTATTTCTTTGAACAAACTTTATGCTTCATTCTCCTTCTCTTCTCCTGCTTGAATCCCTATAATTCTTATGTTGCATTTCCTCATTGAGTTGAGTATTTCTCAAAGACTTTCTTCCTTTCTTTTTAGTCTTAGTTTTCTCTCCTCCTCTATCTGGAGCATTTCAACTTGTCTATCTTCAATTTTGCTGATTTGCTCCTTGATGATATCTGCTCAAGTGTTCAGGGAATCCATATTCTGTTTTAGCTCATCCTTTGTGTCTTTCATCTCCAATATTTCTGATTGGTTCTTCTTTACAGTTTCACTCTCTTTTGTGAAGTAGCTCCTGAACTCATTGAATTGTTTCTCTACATTCTTCTTTAACTCATTGAATTTTTTAAGGATAGCTATTTTGAATTGTCTGTCATTTAGATTACATATTTCTGTGTCTTCAGGATTAATTTCTAGGTACTTGTAATTTTCTCTCTGGTCTGGAGATTTAATATAATTTTTGATACTGCTATAAGGCATGGTTCTGTTTTTGTACATTGTGGTATTATTTGGTTGTAGTTACCACTTGTCATCACTGGGTTGGGTTGCAGAGCTGCATATTCTCAGCCCTCTGCGTTCTGCTGGAATTTCAGGCACTGGAGCTGGTGCTGGTCAGGTGTGGGAAGAGGTGCTTTCTTCTGCATGCTCTCAGGGTTTTCTTGCTCTGCCCTTGCTATCTGCTCTCCTGGGATGTTGGCTTGATGAAGTCACGCCCCCCCCCCCCACAATAGCTTTCACCCAGGTAGGGGGCTTTCCCCTAGGCTGCGAGGGACCTCATGGATCTTCGATATTCCTGCAAATGGGCTCCCCCTCACCCCTTCCTTCCCTCTCAGAGGCTGTGTGCAATCATCAGGTTGCAGTCTTTGTGGAGAGAGTAACGCTTTCTCTTACCCCTTCTCCTCCTGCAAGGGGGTCTCCAGCACCTCCACCTTCCAACTTTTGGCTGCATTGGTCTCTCAGATGTCTTTTGTGTTGTGTGGATGTTCTCTGTTGGGATATGAATGTATTTTTCATTGTATTGTGGAGGGGAGAATTCACTGGGAAAGAGCTCACACGGCCATGATGCTGACATCAGTCTCTGGAGCCTCTATCATCGCTATTTTTTAAAAAGATGTTTTTAAAAGCTGTAATAATTTTGATTAGCAAAGCAGCATACAATTTCAATGGAGACCTGTTTGGTTTTCACCCTAGTATATCCCTGTTTCTGGCCCTACTCAGGGCCTCTCCCAACTCGACCTTCTTTATCTGACTCTCTTGTCTCATAACACAGCTCATCAGCATGCAGAATTCTGCCTACACATGGAACATAAGCCATATGCTGAGGAGTTGAGTTTCTTTCAATATCATCATTATAGGTGTTTGCTGGAAGGTAATTAGCAAGATGGGTGTTGCATAATTTTCAGAACCATCTTCCAATCCTGATCTGTTTCCTATAGCAACATTCTCTGACAGGGATATCTGTCTTTCAAGTTCAAAAATTGCCATATCAGGTGACCTAAAAGGACCAGATCCAAGAATAAGTGCTAAAATAGGGGGCACAAAAATTGAAATGATTATTATTACCCCACCTCTAAAATAATAGATCTCTCATGGTTTCTTTAGTGCTACTTGTATTGGGGGTTAGAAACGTTTTCCTGACAAATGACATGCTTTCTTCCCAGTTATTGAGAGAAGGACTGGGAATTGGTGGCATTGCTGCTACCCTACCCACGGCCGACATTCTCAGCTCCAGCAAGCATTCTGGAATCTGTCATTATTTTAAAATACCAACCAGAAAGTATGGCTATTGCCTTATAGCTATGAATAATTCATTGAATATTTCAGGTAGTGAAGTCACTAAAAATAGCAGGAGAGTTGAATGCCTTGACCTTAAAACAAAATCTTTACTATTGCTGAATACTGTTATTTCTTAAACATGACACCAGGCAAACTAATTTCCTAAAGACTTTGCTTGTTTTGTTTTAACTTACTGACTTCACAACAAAATTCCAAGTACCTTCTGAAAAACTGAACAAATGCTGAAGTCATTCTTATAAAATTGCTCTGGTTCTTAAAATCTGAATACAGATGAGCTCTTGCTTTCCTTTCACACTCTTGCCCTGACGCTTTAACGTGACTGACACTCTTGAATATTAAACCAGAGTAAGAGAGACTGAAGAATAGATTGAACAACCTTGGAAAGAAACTGGAATCTTAGACAATAGCTCTCTTTTTCCTTTTTCTTATTTCATGTTTCTTTAAACAATTTTCTTATTGTGATATAATTGACATATAACATTATGTAAGTTTAAGGTGTACAACATGTTGGTTTGATACATTTTTATATTGCAATGTGATTACCAGTGTAGCTTTAGCTAACACCTCTATCACTTCACATAGCTACTATTTCTTTTTGTGGTGAGAACAATTAAGATCTAGTCTCTTAGCATCTTTGTAGTTTATAATACAATATTGATGACTATAATCACTATGTTGTGCGGTAGAGCTCCAGGACTTATTTATCCACTGGTTGCAAGTGTGTACCTTTAAACCACATCTCCTCAATTCCCCCACCTCCAAGATGCTGGTAACCATGATTCCCCTCTCTGTTTTTATGGGTTCAGCTTTATCTTTTTTTTCATTTTGAAGGTAGATACTTTCTTCCATTAGAGATAAAATTCCTGAATTTGCTAATGATAGACTAGGTTTATAACTTACCAGCTATACATCCTTGGTAAGATCACTCTTCCTTTCTGATCCTCTGTTTTCTCATCTATAAAGTAGAGATATTAACACCTGTCTATAAGAGTGTTGTACAGATCAACTGAGAAGAGGTAAGTGACAAATTTTGTATAGATAAAACAGCACAGCAAGTTAAGCAATATTGTCATTGATTCAAATGAAGAAAGGAAATGAAGTCACCATAAAGGAAATTTGGACAATAAGCCCCCTCCCATTTGAGTTGTGTATTTTAGTTGAAATTTTCTATTTATAGAGGCTAAGAATAATTTATATGAATTGTTAAGAAGAATAATATGATCTTTTAATATACTTCATATAATCACGATGGCTATACACCAAAACTAATTTTCATTTTCCAACTGTGTTAGGAAGTGAGGAATTTGCATCCATGATCTTCAAAGTTTGTGCTTTTTTTCCCTAAAAATAATTTTGAAAAATCGTTTCCCTCTGTACATAGAGTTGACATATAACACTTACTATTATGAATTTAGATGCTTGTAAAATATGTAATTTCTAGCATATCATAAATATTGACATTTTAAAATAAAACTCTTTAAGTGTATCTAATAGAGCTTGTAAAATATGTAATTTCTAGCGTATCATAAATATTGACATTTTAAAATAAAACTTTAAGTGTATCTAATAGAATCTAAACACTTTGATGCAATTTGATACCAACATTTATCCTATTAAACAAATATCCAAACACTTACTAGTCAAATATTTTACACCATTCCTTAATCTTTTTGAACTTATATTTATATTCTATAACTCTGGGAAGACAAGGCACAGGAAGGTTAAGTGACTTGCCCAAGGTCACACAGCAGGTATATGGCAGCTCTGGATATGAACCCAGACTGCTGGCGTCAGAGTCTGTTACTTACATTTATTCTTAACCATTTGTTATTTACATTTTGGATTTAAATAAAAGTTAAAATATACATGCAGCTTGTGCTTTATATTGCTGCTTGTTTCATCTGTGAACACATAAATTTTAATATTGTCATTAGAAGAGCATGGAGTAGGAGGACCTGGTGGGTTCCATGGTCAGAAGACAAATTCTGTCCTTTTAGAAAGGAAAGAGAATATATTTCTCAGTCTTTATGTTTAGCAAAACATTATGAGACCTTCTTGTGCTTATTACTTTGTAATATTTCTGATGAAGACTAGAGGAACTTACTTTCATTAACCCAAATAAGAGAGAAAATGATCTTTTTGGGATGCCATTACTGCCAATTTAAAGCATGGAGATGGGACCAGCATGGGTGGCCTAGTGGTTAAGTTAGGTGCGCTCCACTTTGGGAGCCTGGGTTCAGTTCCTGGGAGCAGACCTACACCACTCATCTGTTAGCAGCCACACTGTGACGGCCACCCACATAAAAAGAAAAAAAACAGGAGGATTGGCAACCGATGTTAGTTCAGGGTGAATCTTCCTTATCAAAAAAAAAAACAAAACAGGGAGACTGATTGCCCTGGAAGGAGAACCGGCATGAAGGTCATGTTCAAGGAGCTTGGACTTGGATGGACCCTTTTGTTTGGGGGCTATTCTTCCTAAGGCGGTGTGGAGTCGCAACTTTTACTCCTACTTTGAGAAACTTTAGGATTATGACCCAACCACCAAAGAGCTAGAAAACCTGTAGGAGAGTCTCTGAGCATCACTTAATGTTATCCTGAGTAGAAAATCAATGAATTTTATTGAAAATACTTTTTTTAATTAACTTTATTTTTTAAAGATTGGCACCTAAGCTAACATCAGTTGCCAATCTCTTTCTTCTTCTTTTTCTTCTTCTTCTTCTTCTCCTTCTCCCCCTGCTCCTCCTCCTCCTCCTGCTCCTCCTCCTCCCTTTTCTACTCCTCCTCCTCCTTCTTCATCTTCTCCCCAAAGTCCCCCAGTGCCTAGTTGTATATTCTAGTTCCAGGTCCTTCGAGTTGTGCTGTGTGGGACGCCACCTCAGCATGGCCTGATGAGCAGTGCTAGGTCTGCACCCAGGATCCAAACCGGTGAAAACCTGGGCTGCAGAAGTGGAGCATGAGAACTTAACCATTGAGTGACAGGGCTGGCCCCAAAAATATTTTCTGAATAATTTCTGCCTTTCGAATTTCTGAACTTACTACTCTCTGCATTACGAAACCAATTTATTTATTGGAGACCTGGTAAGAAGGGAAAAAAATCTTCCCTGACCTTTGGCTAAAAATGTCCGTTAATTAGTAATGTCCATTAATAATAATCAATGCCCACTAACTACCAAAAGTGAAGCTGGAGGAACACAGGCTATTAACATCTGACACAGGACAGGCAACCTCTGCTGTGCATTCTGCCATGTGTCACAGTCAGCTACAATCCCACTTCTGATGGTAGCTCTTTTCCTTTGGCTTTTTTGCCTCTGCCTCCTTTGCCATATTCCTTCTTCCTGCATCCTCCTTTCCTTCCCTATCTCTTATTTTATTATCTCTTCTCTTCGTGATCCTCTTCCCACTTTATTTCCTTTCCTTTTTCTTCTTCTTTTCCTTATCTATAATCCCGCTAGGGATGCCCATTGTCCTCGATTAAGCCTGATTAGGGCTATTACATCCTACCATGACTTGAGACTAATCAAGATTAAACAGAATGCTGAACGTTGCTGTGGAAGAATCGATAACCCAGTGACAGCATCTGTCAGTTTTCTCTCTGTCACCCACAGAACCCATCCCACAGTGTCGAGGGTTTGAGGCATTTGTGAGGAGGCATCGAGATTTATTCACTGTGTACCAAACACTGTGCCAACCATTTTAGACACATAATCATACTAGATCTGGATAACAGAATTCTTACATCATACGGATGAAGCAACAGATGCTTCGAGAACTGTTGAGGTCATGGAACAGAGATGACCCAAGTCTACCCGACTCCAAGCCCGAGCAAAGCTGTTTCCCTCACCCCCTCACTGCCTCTGGACATATGGTCATCCCTAAATAATCCTGACTCAATTTGATTACACACCTCTAGTTGATATTCCATGAAGAGAATATTTGCAGAAAACTTTAGCCATTGCTTAGGCCAAGCCTGCCCACAATCCGAGCTGTGGCAAGATTCCCGTCTTCGGTAGAGTACATTCTACTACACAATTTCCTTCTTCTGGCTTCAGAATAGATTCCTCTCCCTAAGAGTCAGAAGGCTCAGCCGTGCCTTTTTCTTTGTAGCCATGCATATACTGAACACAAATTGTTTATGGGAGCTAAAATGAACCTTCACCTAAGTGGAAGATTTTTTTTTTTTTTAATTTGCCGTAATGCTAAACTACAACAGGTTAGGATTAAGGACATCCATACCTGTAAAGTGAAATGTCACAGAAATGACAAAATATTCAGAGCTGGCAGTTTTCTCTCAATTGCTTTGAAAAGGTAAAACGACATCTTTTTTCTCCCACATATGACCGTATGTGTTTCGCCACGGTATAAGAGCTATTATATTCAAATTGTACTTTTGTTTATTCATTCCATCCTGGCAACAGATATCTAAAAAAGACTATGGGAAAAGGTTTGAATGATTAATACTGCATTTGCTATCCAAAGTACAAATCAAATTATTTCCAATGGTATTCAAATCCCTTTCCAGCTCAACACAGATAATAAATTAAAATGCCAGAAATACTCTTTGGCTTAAACATTTGTTTTGAAGATTAAAGATATGACCTGGCTCTATTGTTAGTGAAAGGCATACAAATTCTGATCTTTGGGGAGATTGTAGCAGTGTGTATCCACAGAAAGGGAACAAAGTACTTTGGAATCTTCATCTTGAGCATGTAATTTTCTTTTTGAGGATATTTGTTTGGGTGTGTCTTGAATACAGCAAGATTATTTTTCTATAATATAAGAAGCAGAATCTGATACCGTGCAAAAACATATGATCTGGGTTCAGAATCTGTCTCTGCTACTTGCTATGTGGATTTGGGGAAATTCATAGCCTTAGTTTCCTCACGTATATAATGGGGATGATAATGGTACCTGACTAATAGAATTGTTGCAAGTATTAAATGTGACTATGCACGTAAATATTCTTACCATTATACTGACACGTAGTGGAGTAAGGACTCAATAATTGGTTCGTATTACAATTATTACATACAAGCAGTTTGGTTAGGGTAAGAAAGAGTTGGAAATGTTTTCCAGAGTCCTTATAGTCAAATAGGTTTGCAATATACATGAGCATATTGAATGCCCTGAAAATTACTGCACTAAAGAATGCTCCCAAGCTTTATTTAACCCAGCATTTTTCAATGTTGTTTACTCAGGGTAGCTCCTCTCATAGGACGCTAAAACTTCAATGTGAACATCCCACAGAAATTAGAATAGTGATAGGTAGCCTAAGGCAAAGCCCTTCCTTGGTGGTGATTTATATTTGAGAAATTTGCTGGTTTTGTTGATGATACTGGATTTTAAAATAAGGTATATGGTTTTTTAATAATAAAGGAATTCATGGTTATTACCGAAGTTTTGGAAAATTGGAAATATGAAAGATAACAAGTTTACTTAGGCTTATCTCCCCAAAAAGAACATTGCTAACACAAGATGGGTTACTTTCCACATTTTTTCTACCACTTAATTTTTTACTCATATGTTTTATTTACACTCATTCTGCATATACAATCTTATGTGTAGCTTTTTCACTTAACATTTTAACATTATTCTAAACTCCTTATAGATATTGTTTGTAAAATGTTACATTGTTTTCGATTGAGTTGACACGCCATCATTTACCTAGCCATTAATTTATGATAATTTCTTTATGCTTTTACCAAGTTATGATTCTTATAAACCAGTATTAAAGTCTCCTAAAATTCTAAGATTCTTAAATTCCAAACTTTTCTTTCCCATATTTTGGATTATTTATTCACAATAAAATCTTAGAATTGAGATTAAAGGATCAAAGTTTTATTTGCTAATTGACTTATTTATTTGTTCAACAGACACTTCCTCACTTTGACCTGGGTCTCTGTGCTGGCTGTGCTCCTGTGGTTGGGATCTAATGCTCCTCAGCCATGGATCCTGTCCTAGAGAATGTGCTGTCAGATTTTTAAGACTCTGGATATATATAGATGAATGCTTTTCCAAAGACACCATCCCGATTTCTGTTATAGATTTTAGTAACTAAACTCCAATAGCAATTGTAGAAATACACAGAAAAAGGTAGGTAAAATAGATACAGATACAGTTATAGGTACAGGCAGACAGATGTATAGACACATACATATAAATCTGTCTGGGAGAGGAAGGCAACATTGTGATGGACATATGGATGTCTCACCTTTATCTCCTTTCATCACAATTCCTGCTTTCGGTAGTAAGTATTCCCTTCCTATGTATCTAAAATATATGTGAATATCTGAATATCACTGTCAATTGTCTAATGTGAACATCCAGTTTTGCACATTTCACAAAACAAAAAGACACGTCTGTTTGATTTTTTTTTTTTTTGCTTGTTTTTGAGGACAATTAGCCCTGAGCTAACTGCTGGCAATCCTCCTCTTTTTGCTGAGGAAGACTAGCCCTGAGCTAACATCCGTGCCCATCTTCCTCTACTTCATATGTGGGATGCCTACCGCAGGATGGCTTGCCAAGCGGTGCCATGTATGCACCCGGGATCCGTTTGATTTGTAAAAGTCCCCTCAGTAAATAGCATCCCAGCAAACTGTTTCCATATGCTTCCCTCTCTCTCCCCTGAATTCCCACAAATTGGTGCCACCCATAGAATCTCTCCTCCACCATTGCCGTAGCAGCTCAAAGTGGTTTCTCCCTTCTTTAAGCTCTTCCCAACCCAGAGGCCAGATCAACACTCCTGAAACCTAACTCTGATCATTTCACCCTCTTGACCAGAAGCCTCTCATGACTCCCCACTAACCCCAGGGAAAAAAATCTGAATACTATCTTTTCAAACCATACTTCTTTCTTCTTCCTTTCAGGCAACTCCAGTTCCAGTCAAATCCAAATCCTCAGCTCCCCATCTACACCCTTCCCTTTTCCACCTCACTCCTTGATTCCTTGTGTCGAGTGGTCTAGAAAGCCCTATCACATCTACATAGTGATAAAAGCCGTCAAGGATCAACTATCTGCTTTGTGCCAAGAACTGAACAAGTGTTTCCAAACGTTATCTCATTTACTTTAATGATCACAGCCCTTATTTCACCTATGAAACAACTGTGATGGACTTAAGTGAGTTGTCCAAATTCGCACAACTTAAATTGAGAGTTCTGTTGGACTCCAGTTCTTGTTCTTTCTACTTAAGTACATTTTAGGGTCTAACTATTACTTGTTTTGTGATCTCAGTCACCGCCAAATTCATGAAGCCCTTTCCTACATTCCAGTTAGAAGTGATTTCTCACTCTTCTGAGTTCTTATAAATCTTACTCTGTATCTCTAGCACACCATTGATTATATTACCTCTTAACTTATTTAGATAATATGCCTTCTTTCACTTATTTTTCCATTTATTATTTTATTATGTTTGGGCCTACTAAAGGACAAGGACTTTGCTAAGCATCTGGTCTATAAAACAAAATAAACATGATCCTTGCTCTCAAAAAACATACAATTTAGTTGTGGAAACAAACATTAAGTAAACTCAAAATAAATATGTAATTATACATTTTTAACTAGCGCTGTGAAGCAAAAGCATGGAGTACAGTGAGACAGTAAAGAAAGATCAAAATGTGTTTGGGTGGGAGATTGTTGAGAGTTGCTCTTGAGGAGGAAGTAAAATGTCAGCCAAGACACCAAGATTAAAAGAAATTAGTCAAGTAAGGAACGGCAGCGTGGAGAAACAATATTCTAAGCAGAAAGAAAAGCATAGGCAAAGATTTTGAATTGCAGGAGGACTGTGTTTTCCAAGAATGAAAAGAAGGTCTTTCAAGAATACAGTATAGAGCTGTGTAATTGGCTGTGTGAATGGAGCCCCATAGGGTTTCACCATGGTGCCCTGAGGTCAAAATGCCTTCAGTGAACCAATGGAGTGGAAAAATAGAATGGCATTAATGTGGAAAGGAAGGCAGGGCCAGATCACTCTACGTTCTATAGTTCTAGAGAGTTCACATCTCCTTTAAGTGCAAATGGACGTCTCCCACAAGATGTAACCAGTATTTGCTGTGATCCAATTGCAGATGCTTACTTATTCTTCTAGAAGGTAAACATGTGGGTTGACACTTCCATGCATACCTATTTGATCTTTAATATGTATTTAACTCGATAGTGCCTAATATAATTCTGCGAGGATATCAGCTGTTTAATGCTTATTTCCTGAGACAGAATGAGTTAGTGTCTCTATCTTCTGAAACATTTATGCTTTGTCATCATAATCATGTTATTTTCTTATATCCTTACACCAATTCTCACTGGAGAGTCCATGTGAAATTCTGCATCTTGTTTTTCCAGGTGATATTTCTTTAATTGTTTTTCATCAAGTTTGGACCTTCCCAAATGGCTGACTTGAGCTCTTGATATTGTTGCCAGTTAGAAACTACCGTGAACTAGAGACATTTGGTGAAATGACCGCTTTGACAGTCTAGGAATAAAAGAACTGTCAAGCTTTTCATTCTAAGGCTACAGGTTACAGAAAATTCAGGAGTTTTGTGTTCCCTTTGAATCAATTTGTCACAAACTCTGCTAATCCTATTTCCAAAAGGGCTTACTTTCTAACAGATTACATATTATAGCCCTTGACCTTTCTGAGAAGACTCAATAAAGTTGAATTTGTAGCAAGTTAGAGGTTGTATAGAATGCTGGAAGACTGTCTTTCCCCACTAGGAAATCCACTGGGTGGACCGATGCAAATTTCCTAGACTGGGGAGGAAAAGTTATTTATATTGTACAAACCAGTGCCAATCCATAAGTAGTAGTTATATTGAGAGAGGTTTTGGAGACCACATTTGTGCTGGGGAAGAGATACCATGACTGATTAATGATATCTGCCATATGTTCAAAGAAGGGAGTGGCAGCTGGGCACATGGTTATTTCTGCCCAACTCTGTTTGGAATAGTCAAGGCCTTGAGAATTGTTTCTAGTATGGAAGAAGTTAATCCAAATATGAAACAAAAAGTGGTATAAACCAAGATTCTTCAAGAATGGCAAAAAACACTATCCAATATAAGGTTTGCGAAATAAAAATTAATATTCAAAGAGTCCTATTAAATCAGTGATAAAAATGACCTCAGTATAAGTTTGGGTAATAAACTCAGGCAGGTATTGAATTGTTTTAACAGTTTTTTCATTCAGCTCACTTACTGAATTGTTCTTTAAACTTCTCATCATTGTTACCTTGATTCTCTTGGATTTTCACATGAACAATCTGCAGGTAATTATAACAAATTGCATTGCAACTCCCAAATATCAAAATATCTTTTTCTTATCTTATTGCATTGACTAGAACTTCTAAAACAATATAAGTAATGAAGGAGAGTGTGTATGTTCTTTTTCTGTTCTTACCTTTGATAAAAATTGTTTTAATATTTTACTGTTGAGAGCAGGAGATTACAATGAGAGTTATTTTTTAAATCAGAATAAAAGTTAAATTTCATAAACAACTTTTTCTGACTTTAATGATATGATTCAATGACTTCTTTTCACCTTCAACTCATTAATGTAATGTATTTCTTAATATTGCTGAAATAAACATACTAGATTATGGTGTATTATTCATGCTGCTATAATTGATATGTGAATATTTTTAAGGTTTTTTTTTTTTCAATATTTGAAAGTAAGAATAGCCCAAATATTTTTTCTTAAGGATAATTATTGGTAAGATTGTTGCATCAACTCTATGCTTGTTTTATAAAATTCTGTACTTTGTTTCAGAATATGTTCTGGAAGCAACACAGGCTAGCAGTTAAGAATTTAGGTTCTCACAAATCAAAACAGTATGGTACTGGCAAAAAGAGGGAAACATAGATCAATGGAACAGAATAGAGAGCTCAGAAATAAACCCACACATATGTGATCTATTACTTTATGACAGAAGACCAAAGAATATACAATGGGGAAAGGATAATCTCTTCAATAAATGGTACTGGGAAAACTGGAAAGCCACATGCAAAGAATGAAACTGGATCACTATCTTATACCAAACACAAAAATCTCCTCAAAATGTATTAAAGACTTGAATGTAAGACCTGAAGCCATAAAACTCCTAGAAGAAAACATAAGTGGTGAGGTCCTTCATATTGGTCTTGACACTGATTATTTGAATTTGACACCAATAGCAAAGACAACAAAAACTAAACTAAACAAGTGGGACTACATCAGACTGAAAAAGTTCTGTACAGCAAAAGAAACCATCAACAAATAAAAAGACAACCTATGGAATGGAAGAAAATATTTGCAAATCATGTATCTGATAAGTGGTTAATATCCAAAATATATAAAAAAACTCATATAACTCAATAGCAAAAAACAATCTGATTTAAAAATGGGCAGAGGATCTGAATAGACATTTTTCCAAAGATGACATACAGATGGTCAAGGATTACATGAAAAGGTGCTCAGCATAACTAATCATCAGGGAAATGCAAATCAAAACCACAAGGAGATATCACTTCCTACCTGTTAGAGTGGCTCTTATCAAAAAGACTAGAAATAACAAATGTTGGCAAGGATGTAGAGAAAAGGCAACCCTTGTGCACTGTTGGTGGGAATGCAAATTGGTGAAGCCACTATGGCAAACAATACGAAGGTTCCTCAAAAAATTAAAAATACAACTACCATACGATCCAGCAATTCCATTTCTGGTATTTATCTGAAGGAAACAAAATCACTATCTTGAAATGATATCTGCACCCCATGTTCATTACAGGATTTACAACAGGCAAGACATGGAAGCAACCTAAATGTCCATCAATAGATGAAAGGATAAATGAAATGTGATATATTTATATCACATTTATATATACCTATATGTCATGATCATATCATATATATCACATGTATATAAATATTATTAGATCATAAGAAGAAGGAAATCCTGCCACTTGCAACAACATAGATGGACCTTGAAGGCATTATGCTAAGTGAAATTAGTCAGACAGAGAAATAAAAATACTGTATGAGTTCACTTAAATGTGGAATCTAAAAAAAACCCCAAACTCATAGATTCAGAGAACAGATTGGTGGTTGCCAGAGGCAGACGGGGGGTGGGGGGTGAGCAAAATGGGCAAAGGTGATCAAAAGGGATAAACTTCCAGTTATGAGATAAACACATCCTGGGGATGTAACAACGTACAGCTTGGTGACTACGGTTAACACAGTTAACAATGCTGTATTGTATATTTGAAAGTTGCTGAAAGTAAATCTTAAAAATTCTCATTAAAAGAGAAATAATTGTAACTAAGTGTGGTGATACATGCTAACTAAACTTAAAATTTGGTTATCATTTTGCAATATATACATACACCAAATTATTATGTTGTATATCTAAAACTACTACAATGTTGTATGTCAATTGTATCTTAACAAAATTTCAAAAAAACGAATCCAGGCTCTCAGGTCTGACAGATGTGGGAGAGGAGTCCAGTTTCATTACTTGCTGCTGTTCTCTATTTGTAAGAAAAGGGGTACCAAGGGTACCTACCTCACAGGATTGTACATATTAAATATGATAGTTCTACTGAGCGCTCACCAGAGTTTGTGACAAGTGGTAAGTACTCAGTAGCTGTGTAAACACACACACTCAAAGAAACACAAAAATTGGGGGCCAGCCCAGTGGCGCAGCAACTAAGTTCGCACATTCTGTTTCGGGGGGGGTTCACTGGTTCGGATCCCAGACACGGACCTACGCACCGTTTGTCAAGCCACGTGGTGGCAGGCGTCCCACATATGAAGTAGAGGAAGATGGGCACAGATGTTAGCTCAGGGCCAGTCTTCCTCAGTAAAAAGAGAAGGATTGGCAGTGGATGTTAGCTCTGGGCTAATCTTCCTCAAAATAAATGAATAAATAAAAAGAAACACAAAAATTAAGAATGTATTGTATTTTAGAGGCTTAATAAAATGTGCCAGTAGAGTGGTGACAACTTAATGCCTCTTGAACCCTAATTTCCTTGAAACCTTTTCCCTCTTTCTTCCACATGTGTTTGTCTTTCAAGGTTCTCTGCCTCTTCTGTCTTTTTTTATATTTAATTTGTATTAGCCCAGATATCAACTATTTCAGTGAGATTTTTATTTTTTTTATTTTATTTATTTATTTTTTTTTTGAGGAAGATTAGCCCTGAGCTAACTACTGCCAGTCCTCCTCTTTTGCTGAGGAAGCCTGGCCCTGAGCTAACATCGTGCCCATCTTCCTCTACTTTATAAGTGGGACGCCTACCACAGCGTGGCGTGCCAAGCGGTGCCATGTCCGCACCCGGGATCTGAACCAGCGAACCCCGGGCCGCTGAGAAGCGGAACATGCGAACTTAACCTCTGCGCCACCGGGCCAGCCCCTCAGTGAGATTTTTAAAATGTATTAGCAAGTTATACATAGCTTTTTAAAATAATTGTCTGCTTAATCCCCTCTGAATCCATGGCTATATCTCGTTTCTCTCTTCTAATTTTTTTTTTCTTGAGGAAGATTAGCTCTGAGCTAACATCTGCTGCCAATCCTCCTCTTTTTGCGAGGAAGACTGGCCCTGAGCTAACATCTGTGCCCATCTTCCTCTACTTTATATGTGGTATGCCTGCCACAGCATGACTTGCCAAGAAGTGCATAGGTCCACACCCAGGATCTGAACTGGCCAACCCCAGGCTACCGAAGCAGAACGTGCAAACTCAACTTCTGCGCCACTGGGCCAGCCCCATATTTTTTTCTTCTTCAATATTGTCAGAGATTTGTCTGTTTATTAGTGTTTCCCAAAACTAGCACTTGAATTACACAGTTGCTTTTTCTTCTTTTGGTTTCCTAATACATTGATTTCTATCTTTATTGACTTCTTTCTCTCCTTTTGACTTTTGTTTTCTGGAATGCATAGTCTCTGCCTGGCTGACAATGTGTGGTGGTGGGAGGAGGGGACTGGAGGAGACACGGGTCCTCATCTCTAGCTAATGTCTACATGAGGCTATCTATGCTTCCATCCCTCGGATAGACTCCAGGCCTCTGGGACAAAGACCACATGGGAGAGGGGTTGCATGAGAGCCACAGAGCATCGTCTTGCCTATTATATGTGGTCTCTCATCAGATAGATCCAGCATAAGAATGTGAGGTTTGAAATCAGCCGCCTAGATTTGAGCCCAGGCCCTGCCACTTCTTACCTTTGTGGTAAATTCCTTAACTGTTCTGAACCTCACTTTCCTCATCTGTGAAAAGGCCACAATAACAGCATTTTTCTCATAGGGTTATTGTGAGGATTAAATGAGATAATGCGGGGACTGTGTTTATCTGCCTGGCATATCCCTACTGATATATACTGATGCATGTGTGTGTGTGTATTTATGTATAAAATATTTCTTGAATTAATAATTCAAAAATATTTCTTGAATGAGCCTTGGGAATTTCCTCCCAGCCTTAAAACTCTGCATGTTACTGGGACCCAATCTCGTGAAGAGATTGAAGTGCTCGCTGAACCTCTGCAGTTCTTACGTGATAAAAATGATTGAAGCCACTTGCCAACATAAAAGTGCCTTGTGCACAGTTATTAATAATACTGAGCAGTGCCCATTATAGAAAACCTGCAGCTTTTATGCCTCCATAATTTTAGGCATGCTATCATCCTCTCAAGAAAGAAGAATCACCCCCAACACAGATCCTACCAGCTCTCTATTTTCCAATAAAGAGAACCTCGCAAAGGATGAAAACAATGGCGGGTCCTTTCCACTGGCCCCACTCAGAGGCAGGGGAATGTGGATGAGGAGCATTTACCTCACCCTGCACACATCACCGGATGCTCGGCTGTTTCCAAGCTGATGGCAAGATCTTCCATTAACAGAGACACAAAGGGAAGTGCTCCCCCTTTGACAAAGCCATTTCTGAAAAGGCACTTCTTTATGATAAAAACAGCATGGAAAAGTTATTTAGAGAAAAATAACCAAAGTGGACTTGATGAGGATTTTTAGGCTGCTTAATTTTAAAATGGTTTATGATGAGGATTTTTAGACTGGTTACTTTTAAAACTGCAGATGAGAAGCAGGCTCCGAGGACTGGAATTTTGCTTGCCCTTTTGAGACATTTGCGTTTGTGAAGGAAAGGGGGATGACCTTGTAGGGACCTGAAACTGGCCACCCCAGGATGTGTCTCTTTGGCATCGGGATTGTTTGGGGCTGATTGCTTTTGATGGGCTGGGACAGGGAAGGAGGCTCTGGGGAATGGAACTTGCTCTTGTTGGGACACATTTACATTTGTAAGGTAAATCTCTACCTGTAAAACGTGCCTCCCTCTCTGTACCAGGAAGAAGAGGAGTGATGACCTTGTCCCTAGAAACTCTTAATGGGGAAGGCAAGAACTTAAGTTGGTTGCTGTCTGGCAATCTCATGTAACTGATTTAGGGTGGTGGCTTCTGACCTTTACTTAATCCGATTTGATTCTTGTCTAAAAGTCATGGGATCACCCAACGACCAGACCCCACCTGCACTGATACCATTTTAACTTTTTTCATGTTCTTTCCTTTGTCTTCGTAAAGAGATGACTCACATACCTATGCCTTAAATTTGGCCCTAACCCTCAACTCGGGGCAGCAGCAGGAGCTCTGACTGCCCATGGGCCCTGTCCCCACGCACCAGCTCTGCCTGCCCATGGGTCCTGTCCCTATGCCAGCGGGGGTAGCAGAAGCGGCGGCAGCAGAAGCTCTGACTGCCCATGGGTCCTGTCCCCATGCTACACTATTCTCTAAATAAAAGAGCACTACTGCCAGATCTTGAGAGTCCAAGAAATCTTTCTTTTGACTCCTCGGCTCACCGACCCCGCATCAGACTCCCAAAAGCAAACTGCATGCTCTTGTACGTGGCATGGACTTCCATAACTTGTTTCAAGGAGGATACTTAGAGAAAATCTTTGACATTCCAGAAGCCTCTCCTCTTTTTTATATAAGAGTTTCTATAATGACTCCACTTCCTATTCAGAGAGCAGGAAATGATTGCTTATTATTCTGAATTGCTATGTGTAAAAGTTTGAAATTAGAATGTAATTTGTTGGGCTTATAGCAAATATATAACATTTATACTACGTATAAAACACAAGTCAGCCTCTATAAACTGCCTAAAATGACGAGAGAAGAATTTTTGAGATAAACATTTTAATCATAACCAGGGCACTGAGAGAGTGCCCTGAGAGAAAATTACCTATGATTAAGTAAAACCACTTGAATATGAGGATCTAGAGAGTAGAAAAAATGTGTGGGGAGGGACAAGTCAAGAGTTGTTGCTGACAGGGGATTCTTTGGTGACATCCATAGGTCAGAGTACGCCACTCAAGGAGCTATGGGTTTATGTAAGTCACTCCAAAGAGACTTCCTTCATGGATGACTTCCACGCAGCATTCCAGTTGGTTATCACTCAGACTGCTCTGACCATCTACCAGTGAATGCCAGAAAGCAGCTCAGACTTGTCGTGCCACCTCTGGGGTCTCTGTCCTTCCAGCTCAAAACTAGAAAAAAAATTGGCATTTGATTTTGAAGCGGGAGTTCGGGAAGGAGAAACAACTACATTTTAAGGAGAAAAGCTTCAATTTTTCCTCTTGGTCACTCAGTAGTCTTGAGGCAAAACTATCTTGTACAAAAGACTTTAGCTAAATCTTTTTTGAAATGAGAATCCAGTAAACTAATGCTTTCTGCCTTGATGGAGCCATTATTAGAGCTTGATTCCACCATATCAAAATTTTCATTCTTTAAAAAATTGTCAGTCATTTACTTAGTAGTGTGAAAAGAGCTGGATAACCATGTTTTGCATATTATCTATTTTTTCCCAGGCCACATTCCATCTGAGCTGCTGAAATAAGTGATGCTAGAATAAGTGATGTCTAATACATATAGAACTTTCTTCAACATGGACCTTTTGTGCCTTCTTGCATGTTTCCTGAGGATTTTCTGAATTCACCCTTTAAGTATCAGTCCAAAGGTCTCCAGGATTTAGAACTGTAAATTTATTCCACTCTACAGTTCTTATCCCGTGATAACATGTTTCCAAGGTCTGGAATTGTTTTTCTCTTGCTCAGGGTAGATATAAGATCAATGTAATTTGGAGTATCTGATGCTACAGATGTGGTATTCCGAAGATAAGGAGCAGAAAATCCCTCAGGACAAATATCTCTTCGAGGAAAGGTCACAGTGAAACGCTGGGTTACATCAACTTCCAGAAAAAATTCCCTCCTCCCACTGTCATGCAGAATACGGAAGATTTCCTTGTTTTCAGAAGGAGATGAAATTGGGAAGGGATTGCGAAATGCTTCAGAGGAAGGCAGGCATTTTCTCTCCCTGTTAGAGCCGTGTTCAGGATCTTTACTGAAAGATAAACTGAGATCCGGCACTCTCTTGCTCTCGCGGTGGGGTGGGAACTTGAGTATCCGTGAGCTGTCTTGTGATTTTGTCAGCCAGAGTTGTCTTTATTTAACTTACTGAAAGACTATGAAAGGTACTGGTAACAGCACCCACGTGCAAATTTTGTTTATAGAACTACCTGATGAAACCAGGAAAGGGAGCAGGGTTTTAGCAAGCAAAATAAAAACCAAAGACAACATAGAGACCTAACGCCCCCTATTGTTATAAATGTGTAAATCTGGAAATACATTCAACTAGACTCGACATCAGGTACTTCTCTTTTTACTTCTGATCGAGGCAGTTACCTAGGCAGAGAGCTTCTTGTTATTTTTACCAACATACCAGATGGCCTGGTCAACCTCATCCCTTCATTGTTGTTGCAGCCAAGTGGATATTGTCACGTCAGGCATGAGGAACGGACTGATGAGGAGGGCTCCAGCATATACAAAGCTGCTGTGGAGAGCCCTGCTAATTGCCCTGTGGTCCAAACTCAGCATCAACGTGATATCCTGACAGCAGGCCAGATGGCTCCAGCCTCTACTCCAAGCATGCCAGCCCGCAAAAGAGGGCATTGCCACCTGCTCGAGGAAGAGAGCTGAGCCCATTAATTCTGATTTACAAAGATGACACTGATTCAACAGCATTGGCCATGTGGTGCCCCATAGCACATTTCTAGAAACAAGCCACTGAGGTCTCCTCATTCATCTACTTCCCTGTCCTCTGCTCTTGCTTGTAACAAAAAGTTAGTTGCAGCCTTTAAACTCTGTTTGCTCTGTAGTTTTATTGCTGGCAGAAAGCTGCGCAGTTTATCAACATTATCTCGTATTGGCAGATCCCAGACAGTGAAATGGTAGTTGTTGGGGCCATTAAGACATGCTTCCACACTCTGCCTGATGCCGAATTTATAGAGTCTCACTGTGGAAGGTCCTGGAAAGTACAGATTGTCTCATTATATGAAATGACAACATAGCACCAAAGAGTGCAATTCCAAGTGCTCACAGGCCTCAGGTGCAGCTGAGCTTCTGAGGCTTGTAAGAACGATGCTGATAAACTTTTAAGATTTTTACAAGATGCATCTTTTTCTATGCTCAAACCTTCAAGGGAAAATACGCTTTCCTCATCCCAGAAAGATCCTGCAAATCCTTTTCTGAGGAAATCTATATTCCTATCAAGAAGTTGATAACTTTGCTCTTTGTACTTTCCTGCATTTCCCCATTGTATTTATACATATGTATATCTTTGCTTGGTTCCTCAGAAGTAGCAGCTGAGACGGGGGGTGGGGGGGGGGGGGCGGGGCGGGTGTAGTTTCTTGATGCCGGGTAGTAGGGAAGGGGCAGCGCGCAACAGGGTGGGGGAGAGAAAGGAGTTGAGCAAGGCTGTGGCCTCAGCCTGATTCCACAGAGACTCTGCAGCATGAGTTTGACCACAGAGTTGGTTTCACCTTGTGGTAAGGGAGCCACCCTTTTGGCCCTCTGTCAGTCAGTCATAGTCCTTTATGCGTAGGAGGGATGGGCAGGGTTTGCCATGACCCTCAGGCAAAGAAGATTTAGCCTGGTCTAGGCCTGTGGTTCTCAAGGCATGATCCATGGATTAGCAGCATCAACATGACCTGGGAATTTATTAGAACTGTCAATTCTCAGGGATCCCCCCAGACCAACTGAATCAGAAACTCTGGAAATGGGGCCCAGAAATCTGAGGGTCAACTAACCCGCCAAGTGGTTCTGATTCATAATACGATTTGACAACCATTAGTCTGGGTCAATTCTCTGGAGAAGGGGGATGATCATTGGGAAGTCATTGATCACAGCAGCTGCAGGATGGGTGCACAAGCCTGGTAAAGGGGATCAATGATTCTATCTGGTCTCGGGAAAGCTTTGTGCGAAGAAAAAAAAATGGAGGCTAGATCTTAAGTCTGAGGAGATGTTACTTGGGTAAGGGAGGTAGGTTTCTAGGCAGAGGGAGAATCATATATGAAGGTTCTAAAATTAAAAGAAGGTTATAGTTTATTGGAAAAATTGACTGAAGAGTAATATGGCCAGTGCATTGAGCACAAGGTAAAAATGGTGTCAGGTGAGGGCTGAGAGATGGGTTGGGGTCAGGAAGGCATTTATAACAGCTAAAAATAACTACAGTTAACATTTGCAGAGCATTCGCTATGTGCCAGACACCTTGTTAACTGCTCCTCACACATTATCTTAATTAGTCCTCATAAAAACCCAAGATGTGGAAAGTTTAGATTAGGAAATTGAGCCTTCGTAATTAACTTCAGGAGCATAGGAGTGAGTAAAGGAGCTGAGTTTTGACCAAAAGCTTTGTCTGGGTACATAGTCCCCACACTTAACACCACCCCATTCTGGCATGGTACAGATTTTTGGATTCTTATCCTAAGAGCCATGGGAAACTACCCAAGGATTTGATTGGGGAAGTGACATAATCATATTTGTATTGTATAAAGAGCATTTAGACTGCTTTCTGGAGAAAAGATTGGGGAGGGCAAGATTGCAGACAGGGTGAACAATTAGGAGGAAACTGTAATGCAGGAAAAAGAGAAGTGGGTTGGGCTAAGTGGTGGCTGCCAAGATGGATTAAAATGGCTGTACTGAAGAGATATTTTTGAAGTAAAAAAAGCAGGGTTTAGGGATTGGAAATAGGCATGGGGAAGAAGTTGAACATAAGATCATCTCTCAGAATTCTAAGATGGGAATCATTAGAAGAGGATAGCAATGTAGGAGGAAGACACTGTGTTCAGATTTAGAAACATTGGTTTTTGAGATGCTGTTGGGATATACACATAAATATTATTTATATGCAGTTGGAGGCAGTCATCTAGAGAATCTGGACTAGCGAGAAAAAGTCAAGACTTGTTGCTACACAGTAGTTAGAACATAAAGGACTGAGTGTGCCATTGCCTAGAGAGCATGAATCAAGAATAGGGCCTAGGACTGAGTTTGAGGGTCCCCGTCTTTTAAAATTCAGAAAAAAATAAATTGGCTAAGGAGATGCAGACAGAGGTACCAAAGGGGAAAATTTAAAAGAATAAAAAGGAAAATATGTTGTCAGATAAGCCAAGAAAAAAGGTTTCTCAACAGAAGTTATGGTCAGTAGTATTGGATGCTGCTAATTGGCCCAATATGAAGAAGACTGGAAGATGTCCAATGAATTTAATAGCATGGATTCTAGCTCTTTCACGGAAGCAATGAGCACAGACACCAGATTGAGGACTAATAGCAAAGCATTAATCAATCGGCTTATTGGATTAATATCCCTACAGAGGAAAAGGAGCGTGCATGATAGACTTTAGCCTAATGATCAAACGTTCAAATTTCTGTAGGTGTTTGCAATCTGGAATATGTCAGAAGGAAGGACTAAACTCTGGATAATTCAACAAGTGATTAAAATATGCATTACCTGGCTTGAAGAGTGTTGTGCAACTCACCATGGCTATACTGCAAATCATGCAGGTAGAAGGTTCATCATTTCCCTTGCAAAACATAATAAAACTTAGCCTCATTGTCCCTTGCCTCTAGAAGTGATCACAGCCTCTTTCCCTATCTTAGTTCCTAAGAGTCTTCCTGCTCCAATTTGTCTCTAAATGTAATCAAGTCCTGGTTAAACCAAGCAGAAAAGAGAGGAAAATATTTTATCTCTTAATTAATTGGATTATTCATGAGCATGAGCTATTTTTGCTGTAAGGATGCATTGTGTTAAAGAATTGCAGAGTCAGAAATTTTGAACACAGGAACTCTTTCATCGAAAAGGTGATGGATGTAGGTAGCATCTCCTGCAGAAGAGCAGAAATTTAACTCAGAAAACTTAGGATCAAGCAATGGGAGATATCTATCTTCTTCTCCCAAAAAACTGAGTCCACATATTTAGGATCAAAATATGTACATATTTTTGTGCTCCAGTAATTTACATGCCACAGAATTGTCATTTTTGCCTTTATAACAATATTGGACACACAAAACTAATTAGTTCTGTAGATTAAGATATTTATGCTGTAACCCAGTACTAAAAAATTTTATAATGAAATCCCAGATAAAGGTGAAAACAGGATTTGGAGAGTTAATTAATTGTTGTCTATGACTATAGAATGTAGTGAATACTTTTTCTGGATTTACTCTAGGGACAAATAATCTAACTAAGAATTTATTTCCCTTTGAGAATTAACATGTGATTTTATTTTATTGATTTATGCTTGCCTTTACTCTTAAAAATTATTGAGAGAGAAAATTTATTTATATTAAAATCACTATATATGTTTTTTACTGATATGACTTTTAGTTACATTGAATATATCTGACAATTAGTTTTTTAAATAAGAATAAAACTCACATGAATGTTTAATCTGTGTATGGAATTTAATCTGTGAAATAGAAGAAATGTTAATAGATACATTAGGTTCTTATTTCAGTTATCTGTTGGAAACTACCCCAAAACTTGGGGATCAAAACAATAATCTGTTATTTTTCACATTTTTGTGGGTCAACTGGACTCAGCTGTGTGGTTCTCCTCGTAAGGGTCACATGTGCATCTGGCTTAGATGCGGCTGGACCATCCAGTATGAGCTCTCATTCTGCAGGGCCGCTTTCCACGTGACCTTCAATCATTCAGTAGATCAGCCTAGACTTACCAGTATGTCAACTGGACTCCAAGAACGAACATTCCAAAAGGACAAGCCCTAATGTGCAAGCACTTATCAAGCCTCTGCTTGCTTGTTGCTCACTAATGCTCATTAGCCAAAGAAAGTCACATGGACAAGTCCAGAGTCACTGTGGAAGGGAACCACACAGGAGTATGTGTACTGGCATCATTGCTGGTTGGGGTGATTCAGCAAATCTATCTACCAAAGTTCTGTAATGCAACCTGAGAGATCTTTGTGTTATTATAAAATAAGAATATAATAAATAATGCCAATATTATGTTCATAATTTATAATCATTATATAATTGTGAAACATTGTCCATTTTGGCTAAACACCATATTCATTCAGTTTAATTTCCCCCAGAGCTGCAGGTCCATTAGGTATATCTTCTTCCAGATCAAAATTTTACTATACGTTTTGTCCCTGCACATCATGGTTTGCCATCTTCCCAGTTTCTAATATTAGTTTCTTCACTATCCACCTCCCATCAAACTAATATTTCTATTATGGCACCACACGCACACACACACACACATTCATATGTGTGTGCACAAACACACAATCACCTGCAGATCCAGGTGACCCTCCTGGCAAGCTCTCTTTAAAGTCTTTGCTCAGCTGTCCAGTCTGCTTTGATTCTGTGGCTCCCCCATATTAATACAAGCTTCCATGAATGCATAATGTAAGAAGAGAATGCAGAAAGGGTAGACACTATCAATCAAATACTTCAGCCCACAAGTGACACATGTCACTTCCACTTAAAATTCATTGATCGTAACATATCATATTGCCATGTTTAAGTTCAATGGAATAGCAAAGTGAAATCATCCATGTATCCAGAAGCAGAAGAGAACTGTAACACAATGAACATAATCCAGTGAACAAATTTCTACTACTTCTGGTAAGGGGTACTATGTAGTCCTTATAAAGGACTAGGTAGAACTATTTCAATGATGTAAATTTCATGAGAGATATATTAAATTTTTAAAAATATAACCATAAACTATGTTTACAATATGGTCTAGTAAATTCATTAACATTTATATTTAAAAATGGCATATATATGGCCAACACTGGAATTATGCATACCAAATTTTCAGTGTAGACTCTTAGGTGGGGAGTGGGTACAGTATAGGTGATGAGAAACGTTTTCACAATTTGTTCTGAATATCCTGTACTCTCTGAGTTTCTTAACAATGAAAATGGTTATGTATTAACTGTGAAAAAATAAGAAGCGATATTATAATCTATGAATGATAGTCCACGCTTTCAGTACCACACAGTTTTTTTCTTTGTAATCCTTGGGTAAGGTTGGGGAAAAGATCAATGAAGCTGTCTTCAGGTTTGCTCAGACTCAGGGAATTGCCCGCTACCTGTAATCCTTTCCACTTCAATTAAATGAGGCTGACCAAGCCATGAGAAGCATGTGCTGGTCCTGTTTGGAGAACCATTTCTCACCCATCCTCTTGGGACTGAGCACACACTCAATGCCAGTGCAGACTTAAACAGTTCTGTGACTGAGTTGTTCCAGTTGTCATCCCCGAATAGGACAGACTCAGCAACTAGGAGTTGCAACGTTACCTAGCTCTCTCTTCCCCTTGTATTAAATTGTTGTGGGCTGTAGGAGAGGGGACTCTTGCTCACTTAGGCCTTCATGGGATAGTGCAGAAAGATGTCCTTCATTTCCCTAAACCTCTCCAACTTGCCCTTTGTCGGACAGTTCTAGAAGCTCTGCCCATCTGGTATCTTTTCTTCCCCTGCCTCCCTCAGGTATCCCAACCCCCTTACCTGTTCATGAAGTTTCAACCCTTAGTCCTTACAGCTTGCAAGCTTTTGCTGACTCAGACTTGAGCCAAACATCAATGGGCCTTTCCTCTGCCCACTCACATTTAGCTCCCTAGAAGGTGGCCATGGTCTCTGGTGCCCTTTTGTTGGTAATAGGGCAGTGTTGTGGGAGAAAAGGTGGGCAAAGGGTGCATTTTAAAATTTCAATTTATTTCTCTAATTAATATTGACTGCAGACCGTTTCTCTTGAATTATCTGAATATATTTCACCACAAGCAGCGTTAATTTAATTTTCTTTCTAATATCATAGGGTCTAATCTGACATTAACATGACTTTCACCCTTCTCTTTTCATGATAATAACCTTAGTTAATTATTCTAAAAAAAGCATTCACTTCATTCCTGAGTCCTGAGTCAGTTTTCATTACAAAAGGCCTAAACGCTGGTTGAGAAAGGCTCTATATGAACTGTTCCCACAAAAGGAACCATCCCCTGAAGATGCCCTCTGATTCTTACGTGACTTTTCTAGGGCAGGTAATTGAGGAACTGAGAAGAGAGGAGTGATCAGTTCATCCCATCACAGGACCCAGAAAGATTCAGGGACAGAGTGGCATCTATAAGTCTTTTGTCAAAACAACTGAAGTGGTGCTATCCCAGATTCTGGGATGAAAGGCCTTCCATAGGGTATCTCACTGGCATTAGCTCAATTTCTTTGCCGTCCACCAACAAGGTTTATTGTGCATTTACTCTATGCAGCAGGGTGCTGCATTAAGAGTTGTGAGAAATAAAAGCAATGTGTGGGTTTGTTCTTAAGAAGCTAAAGGTCTTTTGGGAGCCACGGCATATTTGCTTGAAAAGAATAGCCCCAAAGTGCCAACTGAGAGATGCAGAGGGCATACGCCAAAGCACTTCAGAGATGGGCAAGGGCTCTCAGAAGTGCCGAGGTTGGTCTTGGAACCTTCACTGAATTGCAGGAATCAATTTGCGTTTTGAACAAAGAGGGTATCTTCTATTAAGTTGGAGCAGAAAGAGTATTCCATTGTGTAGAATTGCTTGACTTATTTCCTAATGGAACTTACAATAAAATTACTCCCACATTCATAAGTTAACAAGAAAAAGAACAATAAAACCTAGAGGGTGTGGTGATTTAGGCACACTCGTAAAATACAGTATCAGTGAATACAACCTTTTTTGTATTGTATTGCCAGGTAACTGGCAATGAGCTCTAACAACTGTAAAACTATTTACATATTTTTATTTCATTTGATTTCTGGTAATACATATTATAAAAATAATACAAAATTTTTAAATTCCTGTACTTTTTTTGTATCATAGCATTATTTACATTAGTGATGAATTAGAGACAGCTCAGATGCTTGAAAATTGGGAAAGTTTAAGTAAATTTTGGTATAAACCTTGATGGAGTATAACATTATGTTTATAATAGTACTTACAAATAAATATGGAAAATAAACGTGGAAAAAATGCTTATGTGGTAATTGACAAACAGCAGGATATACATTTTATTTATTTTTTTATTTATTCCAGCTTTATTGAGATATAATTGACCTAAACATTGTGTAAGGTTAAGGTGTACAACATGATGATTTGATACATGTTTATTTTATTTTATTATCACATCAGCTTAAGAACAGAAATATGAGCCCTAAAATAACATCTAGGGGAACAACAGAAACAAAGAATATACATCAACAAACAAACCAACAATGAGGAAAGGATTTCAGCTCCATTACCTCAATAAAATTACAAAATGGGGACCCACTCAGGGTCCCAAACAAGATGAGGCACTATTCTGCAGAATTGGGGCTGGGATGGAGAGAAAGACACAAAGATTGTATGCTAACCATGAATAGGGCCAGAGTTAAATTTTCATCATGACATGAGCTCTCCTTGGGAAGCTAAACCACATTTATTCTGGTCCAGTATTTTAGCTTAAGTTACTTTTCTTCATTGAATTCCTAATCAATAGGAAAGGCTTTCATTTGGTGTAAGGAACAGTACTGAGCAGGACTTTTTTTTTGCCTCTGACTATTAGGTAACTTTTTTCCAATGAGCCATTTAATTTCAAAGGACCTGCAGTTTTACCAGTTGGATCCTAGGTCATCTGGAAATGGGACTTGCTATCTTTTGGATCATTTGCCCTGCCTTTTTTCTCTCTCATCTCTGTACAGTTAGTTTTTTGAATGGCATGCCGCTCCAGGTCCCGGGCTAAACACAAAAGTTGAAATAGTTTGTCAGAGCTTCAACCTGTCCACCTGTTGAGATCTGGGTGTTAAATGTCATTGCCTATGTGGGCCAATGTCTGGTTTTCCAGGACTGAGATCCCTGCAGCTTTCAAATGCCAGCACTTTTTTCCTTGCAACTCTGTTCAACCAGAGCACATGGAGTGACCTCCTGCCTTAATGTCACTTTTCATCTTTGAAAACACATGTCTTCTTTCAAAGCTTTTTCATCCTATTTTATGAGTATATCCATTAGCCAAGAAGAATGTGTAGCACTTTCATGACTATTTAAAGAAAGAAGGATGTTGATAAATACTTAAAATTTTACAGCCAGGTGAAATTATTTGTATTTTATTCCGTCACATTTCCTATCCTGAGAAAGATTTTTTTTTCCCGATTGCAAATCACTGCACATTCTGGTTTCTCTGCTCAATCCAGGATTGATGACCCAACTCCACTCTTCTACAAAAATCATTCCAGTTGCCTTTCCCATCAGGTGGGAATCTGTGTTTTATACTCTTGGACACCCTCACACATATGTGACAAGCGAACAAATAGTAGACAACATAATAGTGACAACAGTAAATCTATTGGTAAAAAACCTTATGAAACGAAATGACTATCATTATTTTTCCTGTGATGTCACCACCAATAATTTATCGTGTTAAAAAAGGACATATCATTTATTTTCATTTAAATGTAAGAATCTTTTAATCATTTCTTGACTGCTGAGAAACTTCTCTGTTACAGCAAATTGGGAAGAGGCATGAGGCAAGGATTTCTGAGTCTAAGACTCAGCTCTGGAGGATGGATATATAGCTTAAAAGCTGCACAAGACCGTGAAAACACCCTGGAGGAAGGACAATGAGGAGATGGAGAAGTGTCCAGGCACATGAAAGAGGGCCATCCCTGAGCACCATCACCAACGTTGTTTATGGTGCATTTTCAGGTATATTATCTCATTCAAGAGCCCCTTAGTCCTGCAAGTGAGGTAGCATTGCCATCTCGGAGAGGAAATGGAGGATCAAAGACAAGAGCCACTTTCCGAGAGACACTTTCATGTGCCTAGTGAGTGGCTGAGTTAAAACACAACATGTTTAACTGCCAAATCTGTGTTTTTTTGCAATGTCCTACAATTTAAGGACTTCAGATCTTGGCTAGGACCAGCATCTGAACATTCACTCACCTGTGTTTCTCCGATCCCCTCAGAAGCCATCTATAGGATCAGCTGCCAGGATTACCATAGTTATAGTATTAACAGGACACTTCTAGTGAGTTGCCAAGATTTCCAGGAAATAAAAGAAAGTTGGGTATACAATTTTACTGGTGAAAAGGTAAATTATTTTAAAGTTAAATAAAAACTGAATACATTAATGATGTATATAATTTTAATTTTAAAAGACACAGAACAAATTCAAGGACATTTTGAGATTTTAGAAGTCCACGTCAGGCTAGACCCCAAAAGTTTCCCTGAAGGCCCACAATCCCTCTCTGCTATCAGGGCTATTAATGTTAAAAATTTTGAGGAACACTGATCACTTAGAAAGCCTTTTTTTGTTATTATGAAATGGATTCAATTTCTTTTTGCCAATCATTCTGTCATTTCCTTGGAAAAGAGACTGAGGGAAAGGCAAGGAGCTAAGTGTTGCTTTGTGTACAGAAGCATCCAAACAATAGATGGTTTTACATACTATATGCTTCATGGCACTGCCCTTCCCCCATAACTCTATTTGTTTATGTTGAACACCGATGTTAGCATCACTGTCTTCTAAAATGGTTGATCTGTTGTCAGTCACAAAATAAGGCCACAGCCTAATAACAGGTTAATGGCAGATTATCCCTTCAATGGAAGACTATTTGAAGGGTGTGTCGTGTGTAACAGAGACAGATCTTCAGGGAGGGAAAAACAAAGAAAGGTTGGCCTTAGTGTTTCGCGCTTAGAAAACCAAGAGAAGGAACTTTGATTTCTGGCACGTTGCTGAAATTTCACTTGACTCTCTAAGAGGATTGGAGTACATTCAAGAAAGGCAGAGTTTTTGAAATTGATAGCCAAGATTCTAAGATGATGTTGATTTGCTGGTGGTCAAAGTCAACTCTTCAGCCTGACCTATAAAACTCTTTGCCTCATGTTCTCTGTGTTATATTATCAGTGAGATTTCTTGTTACTCCCGGTGATTTTTATTCTGAGGCTGCTTCCTGGTCTTTCAGGATATTAATATTGATGTATTTTCAGTGCCCAAACCATTGCCCCTGGCACGAATTAGGAACTTACTTCAGCTCATCAAAAATAGATCCACTCTTCCTATAATGAGTATCACTGCCTTTGCACTTGAAATTATAAATGTCAGCTTTAGGGTAAGTGCTAAAATATTTCAGATATTTCTGACAAAATCCTCGTGCAAAAGTGAAACTCATTTCTCAAGTGGCTATGGTTAAAAAAAAAAGAGAGAGATCCAAACCTTCTAAATAGTAAAAGTAAGGTTTTATTGGTTTGTTTTTCACTTACCTTATATTTTGTCTTAAAAAATCACATGCTTAAAAAAATTAAATTATTCTAAATGGTTGAAAGTGAAAAAGATACAAGTCTAATTGCTCTACCTTTTTGTGTTTGAGACCCCCTGGTCAGAAGCAACAACGTCCAACTCTGTTAGCTATTTGTTCAGGTATTTATATAGATATTTCTGAATGCTATGTTTACATTGCTATTTGTAGGTTTAGCCATTTAGATATTATACACTGATTTATTGCAGTGGTGGATTAGGATTTAGCCAGAAAACATGCCCCTCCCCACCATTTCTGCTCTATATTGCAAATATAGTTATTTCATACACTCTGCTTAAATCAATAGTCAGTGTTTATGTTTATGGCTATAAATAACTGATCTCACTGAAATACACTCTCAAATAGTCAATTCCAATTAGTGAAATGTGATTGTGTTTTATATATTGCAAAACAATTTTGTTTTCTTTTCTATGTACTTCTTACAAATTCTTCCAGAATGTTTCCATTTTCTCTTTAAGCAAACACATCAGAAAATTCATCAGTGTATTTTATTTTTCCTAGAAATTTTCCTTTTGCAGTCCACTTTTTTCCACTCTCTAATCTAGACTTGTTCTTTTTTAGATACCCAAACACATATTGCCTCAGGACTGTCCTACCTTACCTACTGTTGATTCCTCGTTTCTTGCATCCTGTTCTCCCATTTCTTGATTGATTCCTACATTTTAGTAAAGTATATCCTCCAAAAGTTTTCTAAGAAGAAACATACTTAGAAGGTAAATTAACTCTTCCTGTCAGTTGTTCTAGTTATTTTAGCCTTAAATTTGAGAGTAGTTTGTCTCGATATAGAACTCTAGGATGAAAATTATTTTTATTCAGAATTTTGGATACATTGCCTTTTACTTTCCAGTACTGCTGCCAAGAAGTCTGAAAACATTTTATTTTCTTACCTTTTATATTTTACCTAATTTTTATCTATGAAGGCTTTAATTTTTTTAGGTAGTTCCTAATGCTCTGACATGTCATGTTAGTATGCTTTGGGGAGAGGTTCTTTTTCTGTTAAATGGTGTAAATAGGCAGGCCATGGGCCCGTTTAGTCTTGAAATATTTTGTTATTTCTTCAATTCCTCCTCCACTGGACCCTGTCCTGTCCTTCAAATAGTTCTACTACACATTTTGATCTCCTGGATTGTTTTTACAATTTGTTCTCTATTTTCCCTCTTTGGCTCACGTTTCTGGAATTGCCTCAGTTTTATTTTGGCATTTTTAATTATTTTTTAATGTTCAAAATTCAGTAATTCAATAGCTGATGTTCTTATCAAAATCATTATATTTTTATTTTATGGATGTAATATCTTCTCTTGTCCATTTGAGGAGATTAGTGTTGTTAAGAGTGATAAGAGGTAGTGTTGTTCTTGTTGTCATCATCATCTTTCTTTTCCCCTGCTCCCTCTGTGGTCTCTGTTTCCTGATTTCTTTTGCATTTTTTCAATTTATTTGTTCAGATTCTGTTTATCAAGTTGGAAGCTCTTCTCGTATATCATGTAACCCTGGTTACCCCTGGATGTCCATTTGTATTTAAGAGTGAGATATTGAATGAGTGATTTAAAAACTCTGTGTGCCCCGAGAAGATTTAGCTATTGGTGCAATTCACTGTAGAGTAATTGGGCTTTGAAATAAAACATCAGTTTCTGCTGCTCTTTTTGCATTGGGCTGGGCATCTCTTCAAGAAAGTCTTTTAACATGTTGCCTGAAGTGTGTACTTGGTTGCTAACAGTCTGGGAACAGGGAAAAAGGTCAGGCTTTCTACTTAGTGCCATTTTCACCCCTGTGTCTCACCCCACTCTGCACTGTTCTTTATGATCTTTCGTCAGTGCATTCTTTTCATTCACTTTCTCATTCTCATGCTTGGGGTGGGAGGTGGGGAAGGTAGTAATCAATTGGCCATGTGGAGTGGGAGCAGATGCTTGAAAGTATAAGCACTCCACAAGTAAATTTTGAAGAAATCTCCCTGTTTTCAGCCTCATGCACCACTTCCAACTTTTATAGCACAGGCGCCTCCAAATTCTGAAAATCTGTAGGGCTTCTCAGGTCAAATTCTCACCAGGAAGATCTTCTTCAGGCACGTAGTTTTTCTACTCTAGGTTTGTCAAGTAGAGAGTCTCCATTCAGCTATTTGCATCCCGTCTCCCCAAAGGTGTTGAAATCTCCAGGCCACCGGTGTTGCATTGTCTGTTACCTCTGCCCTCAATGTTTTCTATTTTCAGTCTATTTTATTTTTAAATTCTCAGTCCTGAAATCCACTGAAAAATTAAAATATTGAGCAAAATTTTAACAAAATAAGAAAACCACCACAACTCAACCCACAAACACTGAACCATAACAAAAAATTCTGTGAAATATTCCCTGAGGTGAAGACACCAACATATGTGATTCAAGGCTACATAGCTCATCCCAGCAGTGAAACCTAGGCATTGCCTAGCCTAGCCTAGTCTGATTAATAATAGTAAAAGAATGGCATCATCATAACAATATAAAATAGGCAACATTGGCTTAGCAGCGGGCTTGGAGTGGTAAGGAAACTGACATTAGAGGCTAGGAAATGGAAGCCCATGTTTCAGTAAAAAATATTTCATAAATAGTAACCTACAGTAACGTGGTAGGTAGACCACATGGGTACTGAACTAAAAGCAACTTGGTGCATTTGGTAAGGAATTAAAAGAAAGGCGTGAGCTAGTTAAAATAATTGGCTAGTTTGAAAGTGCAAATGAAAGAGGATAAATAGATTTCAGAAACTTGGAACAATGTAGAGATAGAATAGTTGATTGCTCTTTTAGACTCAAAACATAAAAGCTAAAACTGAGAAAGTCTTAAGACTCATAAAAATTTGATCTGTTGCAATAGACCAAATTAAAGATATGGTCTTTACCTCTAGTATTAAAATATCTAAGTGAATTAAGATGCCACTAAGCAAAAATAAGAATAAGAGCATAAAATTTCCAGAATAACTCACCAGCTCCAGGTAATCTAGTTTAAATCTAGAGAGCTATGAAGACAAAAAAAGCAAAGACGCACAACTTACATGAAACCCACGTTCTCAAAAAGATCTCTGACACACGAAAGTTGCTAGAATGAAATAGACAAGAAAGCTATTACGTTTGAGAGACTTGTATTGTCAAATAAATCATGAGGCTGTGTTTAAAATCCTGTGACTGCATCTTGGACACCCACCCATTACAAGCAGAATGTGGACTAAGAAAGCTATGTGACCTGTAAGAAGGGTGTATCCCCTAATACCCACTTCAGTCATAGCAAAGGAGGGAAAAGGAAAAGGAAGAACCCCACAGAGAGGAATCAGGGACCACCAAGAACAATGGACAAGGAAGCTCTTCCCAAGAGAAAATTCAGGGCCTAAGCGAAGGAACATTCTCTACCCAGGAGTGGGGGCCTTCACAACGTTGTCCCAGCTAGTCATGAAAGGGTTACCTTTCACATCCTACAGTACCATTGAAGAGGTTCTTCTTAGCGCTGTTATATAACACTCCTGTAAGCCTTGGGCGATACGTATTTTGAACTTCAGTGAGATTCCACACAGTGATTGTAGGGGGTGCTATTTTCTGGATGATGTGTTCCCTCACTGATTCTTCCAGCGACAGGGAGCCTACGGTACTGAGCTAGGACAAAGTTAACCTTAACACACGGAGCTGATGCCAAGGAAGACAATCCAGGCAAGTTAGTAATTTGAAACCCGCTAGCACAATATTCTTTGGAGATTTGTTTAGCATTTGCATAAAGGTGTTATTAAGAATCTGATTTTATATTAACAAAAATTATATACTTCTCTCTTTTTATCAAAAATAAGGAATTTTTACATGTGTTAGATATAAAATATTTTTTAACATTCGTAGTTGTCTTTCATTTCATCTTTTTCCCCCAGCAGTAATATTTGGATGGTGTTATTCACTCACAATCAGTCAAAACATAAAGTTTACTTACATGGGTATAATTATTAAAATCAGGTACAAATTGCGTTTTAAAGTGTCTTTTTGTCTTTCACATGGAAAATGTGGTTCTGAAGAAATTTCAGCCTTATTCACGGTAGCCAAGACATGTAAACAACCTAAATGTCTACTGACAGAAGAGTGAATAATAAAAATGTGATACACACACACACACTCACACAATCAAACATTATTCAGCTTTAAAAAAGAAAGAAATCCTACCATTTGTGACAACATGAATGAACCTAGAGGACGTTATGCTAAGTGAAATAAGCCAGACAGAGAAATACAAATACTGCCTGATCTCACTTATATGTGGAACCTAACAAAAAAAACAGTTGAACTCATTGTAACAGAAAGTAGAATGGTGGTTATTGGGACTGAAGGGTGGGGGAAAAAAGGAAAATGTTGGTCAAGGGGTACAAACTTTCAGTTATATGGTGAATAAGTTTTGAAGACCTAATGTATACTATGGTGACTATAGTTAATAATAATATATTGTATACTTGATATTTGCTAAGAGAGTAGATCTCAAAGGTTCTCACCACACACACAAAAATGGTAACTATGTGAGGTAGTGGATATGTTAATTAGCTTGTTGTGGTAGTCATCTCACAAAGTATATGTATATCAAAACATCACATTACACACCTTAAATATATACAATTTTTATTTGTCAATCACATCTCAACAAATCTGGGAGGGGGCATCATGATCTAGGAATTTTTGCAATGGAGTAAAGTCAAATGAAAAATGAGAATTTGCTTTCCCAAATGTGTTTCATTAAGGATTTGCGTTAGGCGTGCCCGCAGTCTGTTTGGGGAGAAAGGATGTAAAGAGGCAGAGGGAGGGAATGGAACGAGCTGTAGGAAGGAGAAGTCATTTTCTTGAATCCGAGATCTATTGCTGAACACAAAAAGCCCAATGGGAGGAGAGAAATCCTATCTAGGGCTAGGACAAGGGTATAAATGATTAGGCAAATGGCAGGAAGTGGAATTGAATCTCTCACAATTTCACATGCAATGTGTGGATTATCTAATACTGAGAACAGTATGGGGAGAGCATGGTTACCAGTTTAGACACCCTAACCTCAAACTCGGGATTCAGTTGTGGACACAAAATAGCCCCATACAGGGAGGGAGGGGGAGAAAAAGAAAAATAACATTCATTAGACGCATCCTGGCACATTGTTAAATACTTCACACACCTTATTTTGACAACTTATTATTTTTCTCCAATTATGAGCAATATGGTCCTTAAAGAAACAAAGTATAGAAAAGAATAAAAATTACTTATAATGGCACTACCATAAATGATTATAAACCACACAGGGTTTATAGAATTTCTGCCCTACAACATAGCATTTTATGCACTGTTTTATTTACTTGCCATCATCATTATCACATTATCAGCTATTCCTGGAAAAACTAATTTTTAATGACCTCTTTTGGCCATCACTTTGTAAATTATTTGGGAGATATCAGCAGTGCATTCAACTTTACATCAAATATTCATAACGTTTATTTAAAAAAAACGTTTTCTTCAAAATGCACCACAAGAATCAAAAATAGCAGAAATAATGCTAGTTTCTCTTCATAGAGATTTTGGGATCCTAACACAAAAATGAACTCTCACTGATTACATGGCTAAATGACTTGTTAAGCATGTGGACACAAACCTGTCTTTGTGATCAATGATGATGATTTTCAAAAATAAGTGATTTCACTAGGTATATTTGTATTAGTATGGAATAAACAATTTTTTCGGTTTAGTATTTCACACTAATTGCCCACTGGATATTAAATATTTATTCATATACTAATTATAATCAAGTATTTCAGGATATTAGGTATAATTTTATTCAGTAACATAAATGGGTGATGTTAATATGGTATTTTTTTGTGGCGCTTCAGTCATCTGGGAACTATGGTAACCAAGTCACATTAGCAATGTTATTACCGGCTGGGGTTAATATCATGCCCTCTAATGTGGAAAACCAATAAGCTAAGCTGGGCTTCTTTTCCTAGGCTAGGCCAGGTAGAATGATAAAGGACCATGGACTCCCACTGTAAAAAAATTTCTGTATAGAAATGACTTTATATTGACTCAAAATATACAAGTATACAAATCACCATTCTGATATACATAACAGGAAATGTCTTTCTAAGGTTTGGCACGATATTGGTGGATGACACCGCAATAACACTTTCAGGTATGTAAAGAAAGGTTTCATTTAAGGCAACCCTTCCTTCCACAGGGAAGAAGCTGAAGGCCACAGAGGTTGTTACAGCCTAAGGTCACAGAGTCAGTTGGTTTTAGAAATAGAAATAGAATTCAGTTCTTTTGATTTACTGTCCAATGCATTTTACTCTAAACCACATGGCCTCCTAGGATAATTGTAGAGAAACAGTTGCTTAATTTTATTGATTTGTTGTCTTTCCAATAAAATAGGAGAAAACAAGCAAACAAAAACTAAAGCTGAGTTGTTGCCAAAAAAGTTGTTCTTATAATAAAACGAAAAAAGGAAAATGTGATTTTGTCTAGCAGCATCCACTCTTTTGAGTCTATATATCACATTTACTGGCCCGTTGGCATTTTTGTCTTATTATAAGCACCTTCTCTTTCGTTTTTCTCTCCTTTAAGCTCTTTTGGTAGAAAGGCGGAGCACTGAGGGAGACCAAGGTTAAAATCAACACAAAGAGACTTTTTATAGCCAAACGGACCAAATCTGGTTCAATTTGAATCAGGAAAGACGTTTCTTTAACTGCTTAAAGCAGATCTATACTGAGGTTATTCTAACTCATTTATTTTACAGAGCTGAGAAAAAAAGTTTTCTTGTTGCTTTTCCTGAGGTACAAAATTGAATTCTGTAAGTGAAAGGGTAAAATTATTTCCAGAAAAACTCTAAAATTGCTGATAACCTTTCTTCTTAACTGTAGGATAACAGGAAAAACCTTATTTCATTCTGTGTTTCCCTTGCTCAGTTTTCAGTACCCCCCACAATGCAAACAACATTCATTTTTAGGCACAGTGAGTGAACAGAAGAATCTGCATTGCAAAAGGGTTATAGACTGGTTTTTTCTCCGATTGCTCTGGTGTGCAGAGCAGCCACTTGCTGGTGGAAGTTGTTTTGAGAACATACCCACACAGAACAGGAGATGGAGCTCTTCACTAACGCGAACTCAAGGTGCCTCCTGTCTTTTCCGATTAACCTCATTTACTTTATCCCACAAAATCTGGAGACTCTCAGAAATCAGGGCTGCCTCAATTTCCCCTGGTTATCAGTTACTTATGTTGGGCAGTATCCAATTTGGGGAATCAATGTCCTTCCAGACTCAAGACCTATTATTTCAAAATGATGATAGCTTGAAGCAGAAGCTCTGAGTCCTGGGGCTGTGGGATTAAAGGACTCAAAGGGAATAAAACATTGCCCAAAAAGAAGCAAATCCCAAACTACGCGGCAGGCTGCAAGCAAGGCTTGTCTGGAGATGGAGCTCCTGGGTGTTTGTGTGTGTGTGTGTGTGTGTGTGCGTGCATTTATGGCAGAGTCAGACCTTGGCCTTCTTTGACGTAGACAATCAATAGTTAACAATCTCAAGTAAAGTCTATGCAAACGAAACTTTAATCCCTTCTTTCAGTCAGATTGCTACACCCAAAACATTTCTCCAGAGAAAGAGTGGGCTGTCACCGGAGTCTGCTGATTTAATGAACTGACTTTTGAGGATGACCATGGATATCCTCTTCTCCTGCTTACCCCTCCTAAGTATGCTCTTTTCTCTCCCCTATTCCTCTTCTATTTTGGGGCTTTGTTCTAGGTAGATCTTCTTCCATTCCTTTCCCTTTTTATTCTGTTCAAATGGTAGAAAATAACTTTGGAAATGAAAACTCTCACAATTCATGGGAAGGAAGAAAAAGAGCAGAGTTTTAAACATTACTCTTTGTAACAAAATCCTAAAGAGACAAAATTATTTTAGACTTCTGAATGAGCGGGCTTGCTGGACTTTTGTTCTTGCATTCAGTCCGCTAGAAATTGTTAAAATTAATCACCCATATGTTGAAGTATAATCCTCTTTAGGAAAAGCCTCCATGACATCTTAACTGAAACCATTACAGTTCAAAGCCGGTATCTGGGCTGCTCCCATTGGACACAGTGCTCTGATCATAGGGAGCCTTGGAAATGGCATTTATTAACTCATCCTCTGTTTCTCTCCTAGTGCAGGCACTTACTGAAGGAGGAGCAGCCACAGAACACAAGTTAGGTTATAAACGGGGATGCAGGGATCTGAGTTAATTCCCTGTTCACAACGTCTTGTCTCAGCTTCCGCAAATGGTGGTGAATCCCAGATAGACTAACTGTGTGTCTAGCCATGCAACCATGCACAACACTCACCCTACCGCTAGGTTTGTGAGCCCGTGAAGCAGTCCTCTTTTTGTTGCCTCTAGGGGACAGCGTTCTCTTTCCTTTTCTTCCAGGTTAGGAGATGCCCCCCAAGAGAGTTTTCTTTGTGCCTTACAGAAATGGTAGAGCTAAGCAAAAAGTGGCATGATAGTTTTTCTACTTATAATCACTAAAAAGTAATAAGGCAGTGATATTTTCTTTAATAAAGACATATTCCTTGGAACCCATTGTGCTAGATGTATGGCATATATTTTCACAAAAGTACTTAGGAAATTCTCCTGTTCAGTAAATTTCGCGATGCAAAATAAGGCTAAAAGCTTGCTGTGAATCAGAGGTGACAGACATGCAGACACGATGCATTGTATGTGCCAAGTGTGACAAGGCACAGAGCAGTGTGGCAAGGAAGGAGTGCTAATGGTCCATGTCAGGATTGGTCAGAGAAGACTTCCAAAAAATGGAAGTTGAACCTGACTTTTGAAGGATGGATAGGAGACCCTCAGGCTAACAAGACTGAAAGGAGAAACTGCAAGAGTAGGGGGCATGTTGCAGGCAGGGCAGTCAGCGCTTGAGAAAGCGCAGAGGCATGAACGAAGGAGCTATGTGGAGCTTGGTACTGGTGGAGTGGGAAATGCGAAGGTTGGGGACATGGAGGAGGAGGATTTTTGGAGTCCCCGCTTTTGTGCCTCGTGCTTATCTCTAATCTTGTAACTGGCCTAAGGGACCTTGTGAATGGTTTACAGGCTTATTCCCCAAATTTCTCCTACTGTGGACAGGACAGAGGATAGTAACGTCCTGGTGCCTCTTTGGGTCTCCAACATTCTTGGAATGATAGGGATAACACACGGATTGGAGTTTTAAAGGGGAGCTTGAGGCTGTTGGGGCATATATTTTCAGAAAAGTGTTTCACGTTTTCTAATTATGGTGAATTTGTTATGGAAAAGTTCTACTTCATTTGACACTATGAATGATGTGACATTCAATTTGTGACAAGTCAAAATCAGAGTTTCTTACATTGAGTAACACGATGCACTTTTGGAAATGGATAATGCAGAAGTCTTGTTATGGATGTGCATAACATATGATCTGCTTATAAATGAGTCCATCGATAACAGTTCATATGTGATTCCCTGTTAGGCCTATTGATAAGGAAGGCCCCTTAATGGAGATTTGGCCAGTTGGGTTTGAATTGATAGCATTTGTTGGTTCTATTAGACAATAAAAAGGAAAACAAGATTATTTTTGGTTGCAATTCATTGCATTTATGTGAAAAAAATTAGAACAACAAGCTGTGAACCTAGAAAGAAGCTTCAGAAAGCCTTCAGTGGAGTACATTTTAACATTAAGCTTTTGAATTATTTTGAAATATGAGGTATTTTCTGTTTAATCTCTGGTGAAAACAATGCTTAGCTTGTGTGGTTCATTTAGAACTTAGTGAAGAAAATTAGGTATCTTTTATGAAAACATGTATGCTCCTTTTTATATAATAAGGTAATCTATAGTTATTTCCCTTTACATTGGCTGGAAAAAAACACTTATTAATCACGATTTCTTTATTAGCTCAGTTTTCCATGTATTTATGTTCTACTATTGCTCCTTTAGTAATTCCATTTAAATTTTAACAACGTTACTAAGAAAGAGTTTCTATTAAAACTAAGTTTAAGATACTATTTTTCTCCTTTCTTCTTTCTTTTATGAGTGATCGATTGCTCCTAATGTAAGTATGATCTGAAAGTTACTATGAAAGCTATATTCATCTGCCCACGAAGAATCACACTCCAGTGTTTCCCCTGGTTATATAAATGTAGGGCTACTAGGCATCTATTGCTGGGGAGATATTTTAAAAGAAGGATAAAAGGATGTTAAGAAACTTTTTAGTTTTCTATCACGGCTGCCCTAGAGTCAAGCCTGGTTATAAGTTAGAAAGTAAGTTAATTTGAAGAGCTTTCTAGGAGGGAAAATACCAATGTGTTTAATTTAAATATGTAATGAAAATAATAACTTTTTAAAAAGAGTTTGAGAGGTCTTGAAATTTAATAGGTCTAAGACTTTCTTGTTGTATATGAGAAAATCTGAGTACTAAGGGATTAAATGACTTTCCCATTGTCACTCAGATAATCCATAGCTGAGCCAGAACTGGAATGCATTGGAACATGTTTTTGCCTGTGTGTTTGCTTGTTTCGGTTTTTGTTTACAAATATCACAAATTACTGAGCAAGCATTTGGGACTTTTTATATAATACAAACTTGAGGATTAGTACAGCTTTGTTTAACTTCAGTCAAACTCGCATCCTTAATTACATTGAGACTGATCTGCATCAGAACTACAATAATAAAGGTGGAGGGAAATTTCTTCAATCATGAAAATATGCTGTTCTGTAACTACATAATATTCACTCCGACATCTTTGTTCGCCTCTTCAGGACTTGCTGAGAAGGGCTGCGTCTACTAACCTAAGTCCATTCTACACAACTGTGTTCCAAAATCAAAATGGAATGCAGGAGATTCAATGATCTTTAGAGAAATTGTGTTCCTGGAGAGGTATCTTAGTCCTCAGTAAAAAGAAACTTTAGAAAATAATTTGGCAACATAAACCCAGACCCTTCTAATATCCATACATTCTGACCAGATAACTTCCCAACTTTCCTTAGGAATAATGAAAAATGCGATGAAAATAACTGTATGTCAAAGTTATCAATGCTATTACTTATGATATTGAAAAATTAACAAGAATGCAAAACAAAATAGATAAACTATGTCTAAAATATAGTAATTTGATGGAACATTAGGTAGACATCCAAATTTGTATAACATGAGAAAATGCAAATGTTCATTGTTTAAAAGCAAAGAAACAAATAAGACAAAATATTAGATACTGTATCTTTGAGTAATGAAGATTAAGAAATTAAATTTTCTGCATGGAATATATTTTATAGTCAAGAATTTGCTTACTGAACTATAGATGAAAGAAAATGATATAGACTTTTAAAGGCTACAGTACAGAGTGGTGTGGAAAAGGGGAAAAATGTGTACAGTTATAAAAACGCTGTGCTTTTAATTTTAGGAGCTGGAGAATCTAGCTCGAAGCCAGTTAAGTGCTCAGTATTTCTGCTACTTGTGAATTCTGCTCTCGTTTTTAATTCATGGGAAAAATTAGATTTTTATTACTCACTGTCAACTTCTCATTTTCTGTTCTGCCACCTTGCCCCTTCTGGCATCTTCCTGCTTTCCTTCTGCTACATTTCTCCTAGAATTTGGAAACAAACCCTAACTGAAGTTTTGTTAGAAACTGAAGGCATTTGGACATTCCATTTTGAAAAGATTAAATATGGCTCTAGGAAGCCATCTATTCTGATCAAAATGATAAAATGAAATAGACCCTTTCTGCTGTGTATTTTGAATTACATGATAAATCTGTTAGTTCTTCCTGTTTATACCTAATAAAAAAGAAACCTCAGGAAATCAATTTCCTTTACCAAGATTACTTTTAGAAAATTAATGGGATTAGATTATTAATGTTTCAGAGGGTGATTCTTAAGTTCTGACTTTTCTGTGTGCTAAATTTCATTTTTCATCGTTTTTGATGACTTTTATTTTTCCCTGTAGCTTTTCATGGATGGCACAGCCATCTCCAAACACTTGGCCATATGTTATAAATCAGATGTTGGCAAAATTTCTCCATAAAGGATCAGATAGTAAATATTTTAGGCTTTGTGGGCCACACACAGTCCATTTTGCAATTTCTCAAATCTGCCCATTGCAGCCCAAAAGCAGCCATAGATGATGTGTAAATGTATAGGTGTGGCTGTTTTCTAACAAAACTTTATTTATAAACACTGAAATTTGAACGTCAAACGATTTTCACGTCATGAAATATTATTCTTCTTTTGATATTTTTTTAACCATTTAAAAATATAAAAACCATCCTTAGCTTGCAGATCGCAAAAAACAGATGCAGGCAAGAATTAGCTAGCAAGTTGTGTTTTCCCTACCCCTGCCACAAATCAAGCAGTAACAAAGCGATGGGCAAAAAATAAGGGATTCTGCTGAGTAAAAACTTTGTCCTGGTTCTCAACCTGTTATTCCTCAGATCTTCCATTGCATTGTTACCTTGACACATCCTCAAGAGACCATCACACTAAACACCTTTATTCTGTGTGATAGATTCGAAAATGGCCACAGTTCTTCACACCTCCTTCTATCAGGAGATGAAAGAGGGAAGAGTATGTTTATGCATGCACATTGGCCTTGTGACTCACTTTTGCCAATGGAATGTAGCAAAAGTGACATCGTGCAAATTTAGGCTAGTCTTTTCCCCACTTCTGCCCTTACTCATGGAATGGGCCATCATGGGAACATCACTGTATAGTTTGCAGGAAGATGAGAAAGCTCATGGCAAATAAATGCACCGTTCCAGCAGAAGCATCTTAGACTAGCCAGTTCATAGGCAAACCAGCAACTGACCAAAGACAGGTCAGCAAGGCCAACTGAGATCTGATAAGACTGGCTCGGATCAACAGAACAAACCCGCGGAACCCAGCACAATTTGCCAATTCACAGATTTCTGGGCTAAATAGTTATTGTTTAATTCGCTGAATTTTGGGGTAGTTTGTTACCCTGAGAAAGCAAACAGATGCATCCTGGGTTCTGCCTGTTATGTCTAAAGATATTCATGGAAGCAGAAGGAGAAGGATAATATACAGTTCCTCGAGTATGTATAGAAAAAGTCATGAGGAGGACTGTATATATTAGAGAGGAAAAATGAAAGACTAAGAGATTAAGCAAAGGAACTAGCATTTGTTGAGTTCCTACTAGGTTCCAGGCACAGTTTCAGGTGATTTATTTATTTATTTTTATTTTTATTTTTTTGAGGAAGATTAGCCCTGAGCTAACTACTGACAATCCTCCTCTTTTTTGCTGAGGAAGACTGGCCCTGAGCTAACATCCGTGCCCATCTTTCTCCACGTTATACATGGGATGCCTACCACAGCATGGTTTGCCAAGCAATGCCATGTCCACACCCGGGATCCAAACCGGTGAACCCCGGGCAGCCAAGAAGCAGACTGTGCAAACTTAACTGCTGCGCCACTGGGCCAGCCCCCTGATTTATTCTTTATCTTCTAAAAGAAAATGCTAGAAGTATAATCAAGGAAGCTATACATTTCCTTAAGTAAGAACAGTATGAATAGGATTCAAATACTGTCCTGTTTGACTTCCAAGTCCTTTCTAAGGCACCATGTTCTTAGAAACATCATAAGATAATTTAAATTAGCTATTTGGACTTACAACAACCTTGAGTATTAATCGTGCTTATAGGTTTAAGACTTTTTTATTTTATTCTTTTGATTTTGAAGTGATCTTAGAAAATGTCTAACATTGCATTAAAGATAGTGGAGAACTTGCTAATCTGATATTAAAACAATAAACTTTGAAAGCCTAAACCTGAGCACATTGATGTTAGCAGACAAGAGAGTTCATCCAACTTACGCAAGACAGAAAATGGTAACGAGTCAACTAGAGCAGGAGGAAACAGAGGCTGGAGCAGCAGGGAGTGGGAGAGACAGAGAGGAGACAACACAACCTCTAGCCTCCCAAAGAGGCTTGAAACTTGGAAACACTTGTTTTGAGAGTGGGCAGAAGTGAAAAATATATCTGAAATCAGAGAGTTTCTTTGAAAAACCAAAGATGAAATAATTGACACTCCAGCTGTCTCCATATGAGCAGAATTCTCAGCAACCAGGTATCCACACTCCCTATCATAGGAGAAAAAAAGCAAAGCATTTATTTCTAGAGAAACTGAATGGCCTCAGAGAAAAGACTTCAACATTCAGATAGAGAGGAGCCTCAACATAATTGGCATTCCCATGACCAAATCGTCCAAGCAAACAAATCCCCCTCCAGGTACACAGAGCCCAGAAGTCAGCTTTTTATTTCTCTATTCTTAAAACAGAGCCAACAGTTAAGATCACCAACTATTTCAACAGCACCAGATAAACAAACAGAAAACATAATCCCAAATGGGAAGAGATAATTTAGGAAATAGAAAACAACTTTCAAAAAAAAGCTAATTAGTATAAAAAGAGATTTATTTGTATCCACAAAGAAAAAAAAATCTCGTGAAAAAGGAAAAAGAATGAACTTTTGAAAATTAAAAACATAAACGTTGAAATACAAAATCAGTTGAAGGCTTGGAAATCTAAATCAAACACGTCTCTCAAAGATGAAAGCCAGGGGCCGGCCCTGTGGCCAAGTGGTTAAGTTCATGCGCTCTGCTTCAGCGGCCCAGGGTTTTGCTGGTTGGATCCTGGGTGCAGACCTAGCACTGCTCATCAGGCCATGCTGAGGTGGTGTCCCACACAGCACAACTAGAGGACCAACAATTAGAATATATAACTATGTACTTGGGGGCTTTCGGGAGAAAGAAAAAGAAAAAGAAGATTGGCAACAGATGTTAGCTCAGGTGCCAACATTTTAAAAAAAAGAAAATGATGAGAATCAATCCAGCTGCTAGTATGAAAGCATAGAATAAGTCCAGAAGGCCTGTTATCCAATAAATAGGAATTCCAAAAAAAAAGAAAGATGGAAAATAATAAATAAAACTTAGATAATTTCCCATATCTGAAAGACACACATCTCCTGGTTGAAGGGGTCCATTTAGTGACGAGAAAAATAATTGAAAATTATGCCCACACTTTGGTGCATCATTTCAGTACTTTGGGACTATGAGGATAATGAAAAATATTTAAAATATTTGCATAGGACAAAATAGTTATTGACAGAGCAACGAATGGCACCATGGGCTCAGCTCATTGACAGCATCACACAAAGGTTGACAATACCACTCGTAATTCTTGTAGGAAATATTTTATCCTGAAATACAGGTGAATTCTCAATGAAATATGAAGAGAGATTGCAGATATTTTCTTTGGAAGTTGCTTGATAATGTACACAAGTAAAACAGAAAGAAAGAGAAGGCGGTGGCATTAGGGATTGGATCCAATCAGAAAAGCAATGAAGGGAAGTCTCAGAATGTCAGCTGTACAAGCCAAAGAAAACTAGGCTAATACTGAAGTGGGAAGTCAGGAGGCCCCACGGATGTGTTTTCCTAGGACATTAGGGGAATATCTACTTAGTGGATGAAATTGCAAGTAGCTATGAGAAAAAAATGTAGAATAGTACAAGTAACCCACATAACAAGATAACAGAAGGTATCTATGACCCAGTTTCAACAATTATTAACACAGGATCAATCTTTTCTACATTTTCATATATGTATGTCATTTCAGAAAGTTAATAGATGATGACTAAAGTTATGGGAAAAGAGTACATTATTTATATATGTTGAAATCATTAGCTGAATGATAACCTACAATTTAAAAAAAATGGTTGCCCATTAGGAATAATATTAATGGTTAGAAGAGAAGGGGAAAGGCAATATTGCTTTCATTACATGTCCATGTATACTATTTGCTTAAAAAATATTGTGTGTGTATTTGATGAAAATTGATGGAACAATTAGTTAATATGTAATTAATATAAACACAATATACACTTAATAAAAAATGAAAACCAAGTCGCATTGTGCAATAAGGAAATTGAGACCCTAAAATGTTGTGACTTTTTACAGTAGCAATTTAGAAAGTTAGATGCAGTGACATGCCTGAAACAAATTTTAAACTGCTAGTCACCAATCACAAAGTCATCCCACCATTTGAGAAGAATGATGTGGAAAATACTACTGCTAAAGATTTATTATACTTTATGAGATAATATTAAAAAAAGGCAAGCCATGATTTAAAAATCCAACAAATACTTAAAGATATATTATAAACCTCATGATAAAATTGCAGTACAGAATACCCATTAAATACATCTTTGATGAAGAAATGGTGCTCAATATATTGTTCAGGGTAATCTTCTTTTTCCTAGAAAAGTTATCATCCATAATAAAGAGATGTCATTTATCTTTTGAAAGGCAGCTTTGTAATGGGTTTTGTTCAGTTATATGAGACTTGCAATTTGGTAGAAAAGAACACTTACTCAGCAAATATCCATCAGTTTTTAATGGATATTTGCCTCTATGTTAGAAAATTTTACAAAGTATGTTGAAGCCAGAAGTCCCTTCACATGGTTATAATGAAGTTTAAGATGCTACACAGCACATGGCCACCCTTGACATGGTATCTGTTGGAGAGAAAGTTTTCCTCCGCCTTTTCTAAATTTTTCTGTCTAGTCTAAGAATTAAATTGACATGAGATAGATTAACAGGAGAAAAGCAAATTTATTTACGTGTGTACAGGAATCCACAGATATGAGCTGCCCCGACAGTCAGGCAATTGAGGTTTGTATGTCATCCTGAATTGAGGAGAAGGGAGTAGGGTTCTGGGACTTTAAAGGGGAGGAAAACAATTTATAGGAAGATGAAAAAAGTAAATGTTTGGTAAACAAACGTTTGCCGTGCCATGCAGAGACAATGGGACACAGAGACGACTCTGATCTCCAGGCCCTGCTGAGCTCGCCCTACAACACCGAGCTCATATTATTTGTAGATATCTCTGGTGATAAGCGTTCTTCTTGGACTGAGCCCTCTATCTAAATTTTTTTTTAGGCAGTTAAGGAGGAGGTAAAAAGCAAAACTTTCTGAGTCTTTCTGTTTCTTAAAAATAATCAGCTAAGAGCCAGGCTTTGGTGGTTAAAGTTCAGCGTGCTCGACTTTAGCAGCCCTGGTTCAGTTTCCAGGCATGGAATCACACCACTCATCTGTCAGTAGTCATGCTGTGGTGGCAGCTCACATAGCAGAACTAGCAGGACTTACAACTAGAATATGCAGCTAGGTATTGGGGTTTGGGGGAGTAAAAAAAAAAAAAATGGAGGAAGATTGGCAACAGATGTTAGCTCAGGGCAAATCTTTCCCAGCAAAAAAACAAAACAAAACAAATAAAGCAAATCACTTGCAGAGTTTAAAATTAGAAGTGATTCTGTTCAAAAAAAAAAATTAATCAGCTTAAAATAATCCTCATGCCAACGAAACATATTTTGGGGTGGCAAATATTGTTCCCCTACATATCTTAAGTTGGATTCCTTAGAAACAAGACCTGAGACAGGGATTCTTGTTCAAATGTTTTATTGAGACGTGTGCTCAGGAGAAAGAAAGTGAAGGAAGCAGGATAAGGTGAGGTGAGGAGGAGCGTGAGAAGGCAGGAAAGGACGTATGGCAGCAAGAGTCTAGTTTCAGCCTGACCTCCTGGGGTGTTCCGGAGCATGAATTGCAACACAAAAATTATCTCCCCCAGAAGCAAGGGTGCTAGTGTTCTTCTTAAACACCCACTTCAGTGAGTCATCGGCCGAGGTGAGGCAGGGTCTTTTAAGCCAGGGGCTTCCATTAGGTGGAGAGCAATTTTAAGACCAGAGAAAGAGCAGCTGTGAGCTTTTAGTAGTCAAAACTCAGAGTGATTGGAAGATTGATACAATAACCTGATAAATGTAATCTGAGTGGGTCACCAGTAATGTCCACTAAAACTTGTTTCTAGGACCAAGAGATTTCTAATCAGACAAACCACATGAACACAAAGTTGTGTGTAGTTAACATTTGAGCACTGCCAACTCTTACTCTCTTTTCTCAGAGTTTATTTATAGGTGTTCTTTCTTTTGGAAAATCATTAATAAAACCACATTCTCCAAATGGAGAGCAAACTTTAACTCCATTCAAGTGATGTATAGTCAAATTCTTCTTCGATTTCATTCAGCGCAAGTCAGTTTTTCTTTGACACAGCTCTGGCCTCTTTCTAGCAAGTTTTATTGTGCCACTTCCATGTATCTTAAAACCTACTTGTTCCTCTCATTTTTTGGCATCTGTTAGGAAAACAATTGTTTTAGAATCTCTTTTCTATGGTTCAATGAGTTAAATCTACCATGCCCTCTATTGTCTTGATGTGCTTTATTTCCACGTGAATAGAAATACACTTCGACTTGAGCACCTCTACCTTCTATGCTGTTATTTTTAGATGTTTACAGGTAGTCCAACTTTTATAAATCTTAAGGTTTGAAAAATTAATTTTCCTGCTAGATATATTAGAAGGCTAGTCCAATTCCAAGTAAAGGACAATTAACTTTTGAAAATGGTTTCCTTTCTCCTGTATTTAAAGCAATCTAAGTTTTTTAACCCATTTAATACTGTTGTATTTGTGTGGTGGTGGTTTATGATTTGGTTTTTAATTTGAGCTGCACAGTAATCTTATGAGAAACAAAGTAGGTATTAGTCTGTCTATTTCCTGAAGATGAAACCAAAATACAGACAAATGAAATGCTTCCAAGCTGCTTTGCTGGGAAGTCAATACACTATTTGAAGAATGAGTTTTTTCTTATATCTATCCCAGAGTTCTTTAGAACATATTGCTTTGTCCTGAATTTTGTGAGTTAAATTTTTGTTAAATTCAATATTCTCAGCAATACTTATTACCTCAATCACGCAAGGAGCATATTTTTTCTTTAAGAAATGTCTATGGTTTCATGTTTCTAGAATCCAGGAGACTCTACCTAGTGGTTGATATAATGACTCTTAAAACTGAGCTACAAGAAAGGAACTTATTGAGGCTGAACCATAGTTTGTAAATTATGCAACTGCTAGCAGTTTTGAGTTTTTGTCTTTAAAATGAGTTTCAAAAGACAAGACATTTCATCTTATCTATATCATGGGCAGATTTCATCGCTACACGTCAAGAAATACAACATGAATATATGTCTAATTAAAACCGTTTTAAAAGGAAAATACTTCTAGATGAAGCCATGAGAAACCATAAATGGATATATGTCTGAACTCAATGGAGAGAATGGTGGGGGCAAAAAAGAGATTTGAGAAAATGCCACAGTTTGAAGAGGTGAGATGGGGTGGGAAGAAAGGAAATTGGGGAAAGCCTGTGACAAATAGGTCCTGAGATTTTTAAAACGAGAGACTAAATTTTATCTATTTCGTTGAGTTTGAATGGGCATGAACTATGCTGCTTTCACTCACTGAACATTAGAGGCTGATTGTGACAGAATTAGTGAAGGACTTCATTTACTTTTTGTTGTGTGTATTCAAGTAATATCAGCTGTGCAAAAAAGACAAGAATATGTTCCCTTCCTTTTTATGAGGCAGTGGGAGAAGAACAATGCCAAGTGACTTAGCGAATGTTATATAACTGATGCCAGAATGGAGGCTGGAAAGACTTGTTTTTCACCTACTAAGCTGTGCTTATAAGATGTGAATGCTGGTACCTTTTATAACTTTCTAATTCAGAATGTTATGTATGTTTATTTAGGAGGCTCCAGGCATCCTTATATGGGTACACCTTGTGTAAGTAACGTTTATGTTTGGTATTTTCTTTTAAACTCTCATACCAGAGCTACATTTTTCCTCCAGAAAAAAAGGATTTATTACAATAAAATAACATGTTGGAGAACATCTCACATGTAGTATAGCTTCTTCTTAGTAATTACAACATCTCTTAGGAGACCACATACAGAAGAAATAATTTAAAAGTTAACAGTCTCCCAAGTAATCATAGTATATAATCAGTCTTTACAAATTGACTTTGATAAAAATATATATTAGAATGGGCATTTGGGAATAGTTATCACAGAATGTATACATCTTCATGTCATAAATTTACAGCGAATGACAAGAAAAAAATAAACTGTGTGCTCAAAAGTAATGAATGAAGTTCCTGTGTGTATTTGCCCCAACTTCTCTGTGTTGTATAAAGAATACCCAACTGATGACTGGCTTGCTATGTAACGTAACCTGCCACCAGGAGACACTGTTTAGTATTTTTTGTATGTTTCCCATCTCTGAGAGAAGTTATGGAAAGCTAATGGGGGAAGAAAGAAGAGTTGGGAATGGAAATGTATGTACTGGATTAGAGGAGCTTTTAAAACCTTGATGTTCTCATTACTTGAAACACTAATCCTACAAGTATGAACATGTGAAATTAAAAGTTCCCATTTATTACTTGAATATTTTTTCTCATTTTGTATGGCCTCACATTCATAGAACACATAGGATTTTATTATTGAAGAATATTTAACTATTAAAAATTGTATGTATTTAAGGTGTACAATTTGATGATTTGGTACATATATACACTGTGAAACAGTCACCACAATCAAGCGAATTAACAGATCCATCACCTATTTAACATTTTCTTTCTTTTTTGTGGTGAGAACATTTAAGATCTACCCTCTTAGCAAATTTCAAGTATATAAGAATGTATTGTTAACCAAAGTCACATTGATACATTAGATCTCCAGAACTACTTCATCTTGTGTAACTAACACTTTGTACACCTTGACCAACATCTCTCCGTTTCTCCCTTTCCCCCAGTCCCTGGTAGCCACCATTCTACTCTTTGCTTCTATGAGTCCAACTATTTCAGATTCCACATATAAGTGAGACCATGCAGTGTTTGTTTTTCTGCATCTGGCTTATTTCACTCAGCGTGGTATCCTCCAGATTCACCTATATTGTCACAAATGACAGTATTTCCTCTTTTTAAAGGCTGAATAATATTCCACTGAATAATGTTCTATTGTTAACATGTTGCAATATCGTGTGTGTATGTGTGTATATATATAAACTTTTTCTTTATCCATTCATTTGTTGATGAACATTTAGGTTGTTTGGATATCTTGGCTATTGTGAATAATATTGCAACGACCATGGGAGTACAGGTATCTCTTCAAGATCTTCATTTCATTTCCTTCGGATACATAATCAGAAGTGAGATTGATGGGTTATAAGGTAGTTCCACTTTTAATTTTTTGAAGAACCTTCATAATATTTTCCATAGTGGCTGTACCAATTTGTATTTCGACCAACAGTGAACAAGGGTTCTCTTTTCTCCATATCCTTCCCAATACTTATCTTTTGTATTTCTGATAGCCATTCTAACAGGCAGGAGATGATATCTCATTGTGGTTTTGACTTGCATTTCTCTAATGATTATTGAAGTTGAGTACCTTTTCATATACCTGTTGACCATTTGTATTTTTTCTCTTGCAAAATGTCTGTTCAGGTCCTTTGCTCATTTTTAAGTTGGGTTATTTGTTTTTTGCTATTGAGTTGTACAAGTTCCTTATATATTTTGGATATTAACCCCTTATCATATATATGATTTGCAAATACTTTCTCCCATTCCATAGAAGACCTTTTCATTCTGTTGGTTCTTTCCTTTGCTATGAGAAGCTTTTTAGTTTGATGTAATCCCACTAATCTATTTTTACTTTTGTTGCCTGTGATTTTCGTGTCATAACCAAAAAATCGTTGCCCAAATCAATGTCAAGAAACATTTTCCCTATGTTTTCTTCTAGTAGTTTTATGGTTTCAGGTCTTACATGTATGTCTTTAATCCATTTTGAATTGGATTTTGTAGATGGTGTAAGATAAAAGTCCAATTTCATTCTTTTGCATGGGGATATCCAATTTTCGCAACACCATTTCATGTTCTTGGCACCCTTGCTCTAGTTAGGACTGCCAGTACTATGTTGAAAAGAAGTGGTAAGAGTGAGTATCCTTGTCTTGTACCAGACATTACAGGGAAAGCTTTCAGTTTTTCCCTGTTGATTATGAAGTTAGTTGTGGGCTTTACTTACATGGTCTGTACTGAATTGAGATAAGATCCTTCTATATCTCTTGTTTTCAGACACATTAGTTTTTTAAAGCATCTTTTATTTGTTGATTCCCAATAAACTTAAACAAAATATGTATTAGATGGAATCATATGAAATTGCCAGTATGAGAACTTATTAAAAAACAAAAATGGCAATTTCATATGGTTCAAGCTAAAACATGTCTAGTTGTAATATGACCTTAGTCTTTTACCAAATCACTCCCTGACCCCATCAAAAGCAGACAAATCAATGTAAATCCACAATTATTTAACAACTTACTCGCCCTGATCTTAGAATGAGATATTTTTCTTGGTCCCATAGTGATAAGAACCTAAAACCACAAAAATTCCTATTGGGATTCAAGTTGGACAGCATCAAATATATACATTTCATTAAAGATACTGACATATTTATTTGATGAGTATTTTTATCCATTTACATGACTCATCTCTCCATTTATTTAAACATTTCTTTTAACAAAGTATTATGAAATTTAAAAAGGTCTTGCCCCTCATTTGTTACATTTATTCTTCAGTACTTTATTTCTTTGATAAAGGGTATCATGTAGAAGATTATATTTTCAAATTATTTGCTGCTGGGTTATATAAATGAAATCAATTTGGGGGTTGCCATTTTATCTCAACAAATTTTGCTAAGGTCTAAATTAATTTGATTTATTTGTGTGTAGGTTCACAAGCCCTTTGATATGAAAATTTGTCACATTTGAGATGGTGACAGTTTAGGTTTTACCTTTCCATCTCATGTATTTTATTCTTTATTTCTTTGCTGTTTTTTAAGTAATCTGTGTGTTTGTTTCTGTGAAATCCCCTTTACTATATTTATTATTTATTTCTGTATGGTACTTCTACCACGAAGTCAATTAGAAGTGGTTAATATAGGGGTCAGCCCCATGGCTGAGTGTTTAAAGTTCCATGCACTCTGCTTCAGACGCCTGGGTTCACGGGTTTGGATCCCAAGTTTGGACCTACTCCACTCATCAGCCATGCTGCAGAGGCATCCCACACACCAAAAATAGAGGAAGATTGGCACAGATGTTAGCTAAGGGCTAAACCTCCTCAAGCAAAAAAAGAGGAAGATTGGCAGTGGATGTTAGCTCAGGGCAAATCTTCTTCCCCCCAAAAAAAAGAAAAGAAGAAGTGGTTAACATATCAGCTATTCTTAGTCTGCTCATATTTAGATATATGTGTATGTATAGAAAGATAGATAAACATTTCCTAGCTCGGTCACACCAGACAATCAGATCAAAGTTGCTTAATATCATCTTGCATTAAAGGAACTAGGGTTCCTTGGAGAAATGGTCAATTCTGCAGCTGGGGGCAAGAAGATTATAATATGAGCCTAGGACATCTTATTACTCTAACTGATCAATTCAGTTCACCTGAGAGTTAATAACTGCTATTACTGATCACTTTGTATTTTCCAAAAACTATACTTAGTTCTTTATATGTGTTATCTCATTTATTCTATATCATAATACTACAGCATACATATCTTTAATGCCAATTTATTGAACGTAAAACTGAAGCTCACATAAATAAAATAACTTTCCAAGATCACATAGCTAATAAACTGAGGAGCCCAGGATTCAAATACAAGCCCACGCTTTCAGTCAATAAAACATTCAGAAGCTGCCGTTATTTCCTCTTGGATGTAATTTCTATTCACAATACCTCTGTGGTACTCATGCTCTTTAATTTTCCCTTCATTCATTTCTTTGGAAATTCTAGCTTTTTTTCTGCCCAGGTAAGATGACTATATGTGTTCTGACTAAAAGTAAAAAGATGATAATGAACTCAAAACATTCTCTGCTTTCTCAGCTTTTCTTATACTATTCCCTCCATGGCAAACAGCCTTCCCTAGCCTGACATGAAGAGATGCACTGTGAAAACCCAGCTCAAATAGCCTCTCCACCATTAATATTCTCTTCATTACCACCAGAAAAATTTATTTTTCTCTCCACAGTCCTCCCAGAGAACTTTGCTTACACTCCTATTCTAAAATGGCATTCCTCCTTGCTTCATAATGGACTACCTATTTCCCCAAGTAAACAGTCAGATACTTCATGGAAATGTGTTGTTCATTTTAGTGTCCCCTGCAGAATACAGCATGGGATCTCTTTAAGCCATGGACCCCAGAAGACAGTGGAGGCATAATTCTGCTTTCCTGAGAAAAAGCCATCACCTCCCAAGTGTTTCTAGTGAAATTGCTTGTTTATTCCATGCTCACTTGTTTTTCCCCACAGTGTTTTCTCTATCACCCTCTGAATGTCTTTTTTGCTGTAATTCCTCAGTCTTTCTAAAATAGCCAATTATCAACATCCTCTTTAAATGCCCCTGCTTGCCTTCCCTGAGCTTCTTGGATCAATGACATTGGTTCAGCTGTTTTAATCTGCTCCTTAGCTCTAAGTTCTTCCAGTTGATCCAGGAATTTTTGCCTCTCTTTTTTTCTTCTCTTAGTATCAATATGTCTTTCTGTATCCAAAACTTTTAGTCCAATTCTATAGAAGATGTGCAAACTTCTTTGTTCTCCATGTTACCCTTGCACCTGCCAGTAAAAATTCCCCAGCAGATTTGTTTCTTCCCTCCACAAAATAAATCTTTCTCGTTTTCTAAATGAAAAGCACAGAGTACCTAGTTAAGTCTGTCTTCTATCTGCCAGGATTCTAGATTTCATTTCATGCTTACATTCACTTATGAAAACTGAGTCAGGTAGCCAATTTCACTGGGATTGTTTACATGCCTCAATTTTTTTTCAGATTATCATTTTTTTTTTAAAGAAACTGATCTACATTAACTTTTTTTTTTTAAAGATTTTATTGTTTTCCTTTTTCTCCCCAAAGCCCCCCAGTACATAGTTGTATATTCTTCGTTGTGGGTCCTTCTAGTTGTGGCATGTGGGACGCTGCCTCAGCGTGGTTTGATGAGCAGTGCCATGTCCGCGCCCAGGATTCGAACCAACGAAACACTGGGCCACCTGCAGCGGAGCGAGCGAACTTAACCACTCGGCCACGGGGCCAGCCCCCCAGATTATCATTTTTTTCTTATATTGACAAGTTAATTCTACAAAGGAGTGAATGGAGATGTGAGTTTGATTTAGCTTCCTGAATCCACAATATAATTCCTAGAAGTATTCTTCTTTCTCTTTTGGCAAATTTCAAAAGTCAACACAAATTCTCTGGTGAACTGAAGTTGCCTAGCACTGGATGTGATCGTGAAAGCCGCCTCCTTAGCATCTGGGAAATAGACACTTGCTTAGGTCTACTGTCTTCCTTTTGAACAGCTCATGTATCCTGTCCCCGACTACCGTGACATTACCCTAAATCTCTTTTGCCACTTACTCCGTCTATCTTATATAAACAGGGATCCCTGACCCATGCTGTTTTCTTATAAGAATCCTGATCCGAGGATACCGGTCTTCTCTGAACTGTACACAGGACTCCTTCCCTTTCCTTCACCAGTTTTCATGACCTTTCCACAGTTGATAACATTGTACTGGCCAAGGCTAGGGCATAAATGGCTATGATTTATGTTTTAACCTTATTAATCTTTACTGTTTCTCTTTTCTTCTCCAGATTAATCACTCCCCCACTCCCACCCACTCTCCTCTGGTCTTGTGAATTGTGAATTACTGCATTGTATGATTCTTCATCATTCCTTGTGCTTCATTTCTCATTCTGTCAAGTGGGCCCAGTTAATTGGATTTTCATAACAGCCCCAGGAAGTAAGGAGGAGGATTTTACCCCATTTCTCAGTTGAGTAAACTGAGATTCCAGCATGGAACCCACATTTCTGAATCAAAATACTACAGCCCTTCAAATGCTAGAGCAAGGCAAATAACTAGGAAAATGGCAAAGGTGCCAAAGTCAGGTCATTGATCTCTTTCTATTTTCTGCCCAGCATTCTGCCCAGTATAAATCTGAATTCATACTAGAACACATTATCTCTCTGTGCCTTAGTTTACTCACCTATACAATGGGGCTAACACAAATACCTCCATCATTGTGTTGTAACAATTGTATGAGTTCATACATGTAAAATAATTAGAACAGTGGCTGGCACACTTAATATGTGTAATCTATTATTATTATATGCAAATAAAATAAAACCACATTATTCTTCTCAAAACGTAGTCATCTACTAATATGTTTATGCCTTTAGCTATGTCTTTAAGTTTCCTCAATGAATTACTACATTTAATCATGCATGATTTACTTATTTACATTCATCTGCCAGTAATACTTGTTGACTTTATCTTTGTCAGAAATTTTACTTCTATCTCTTCCTCTGCATCCCCACTACCACTGTGTCAAACTTTTGAAAGAATTACATACATATGTATATATTTCTTTGAGAAAAGCGAGGCCTTATGGAAGAAGGTTTATGATCCCATGGATATATTAGTTGACAGGTTCATCTGTATTCACCATATAGACAATTCACATTTATAAGGATACATCCAGAATACAGCCCCCTTGTGAAGTGGGAGGAAACTTTGGTTTCCACCTGGAATTAATAATTTTCATCTTCATAAAACCTCCATTTATGCAACTCCAGGAACCTTGAACCAGCTCATCATTCTGTTCCATTATGTCCTTATCCATCAAAATCAGAAGAAATTGACACATCGTGTGTCCATCAGGAGAAGCTAGATTATGCAATGGTAACAAAAACGCTAAATATTAGAGCCTTCCAGCAAAGGGTTTTATTTCTTGCTTCTTCTAGAAATTGACTATGGGTTGGTTAGGGGCTTAACCCCAGGACATTCTTATTTAGGGGCCTGAGCTAAAGGAGATTCCACCATCAAGAATGTTGCTGATCACTGTGGTAGAAGGAAGGAAGCATGGGAGCATCTTTCACTGGCAATTAAATAATCCAGCCCATCAATAACACTCTTCCACTTCTGTCCACAATCCATCAGCCTGAACTTTCACAAGATCCCACAGAAATATTAGGAGGGTAGAAAAGCTAAATCCTCCCATGTGATCAAAAGAACAATGGAACAGACATACACGAACATTAGAAGTCTCTACCACATTATTTAAGTCGGGAAATCTTGGTCTTGAGATGAGAAGATTTCTGTCAGTACGTGTCCCAAAATGAGAGTTATATATAAACACTTGGGGTGAATGATATGCCAAAAGCTCAGGAAGAAAGATAAAAGTCTCAATGGCCGAGTCATTAAATTTCCTCGCACTCTTCTTCAGCAGCCCTGGGTTCACGGGCGCAGACCTACTCCACTCATCAGCCATGCTGTGGACGTATCCCACATACAAATAGTGGAGGAAGATTGGCACAGGTGTTAGCTCAGGGGCTAATCTTCTTCAAACAAAAAGAAGAGGAAGACTGGCAATGGATGTTAGCTCAGGGTGAATCTTCGTCTCACACACACACAAAGTCTCATTGCAAAGGGACAGGTGAAAATCCCTAAAATCAGAAGATCGATTTGATTATCAATTTATAGTATTTTCAAGCTCCATGTTCAAGCAACCACACACACATGAGATCCCATCTGTATATTATTCTCTCAGTTATCCCTTTCACACCCCCAGTAATCTGGAAATCCACATTGCTTAACTAATGGAGTGATACCATCTTTAAGTTTGGATTAAAACAGTTACAGGCCAGGGCTGGCCCCATGGCCGAGTGGTTAAGTTTGCATGCTCCACTTTGGCAGCCCAGCGTTTCACTGGTTTGAATCCTGGGTGCAGACCTGGCACCGCTCATCAAGCCACACTGAGGTGGCATCCCACATGCCACAACCAGAAGGACCTACAACTAGAATATAGAACTGTGTACTGGGGGGCTTTGGGGAGAAGAAGACAAAAAAAAAAGATTAGCAACAGATGTTAGCTCGGTGTCAGTCTTTGAAAGCACAAAAAGTTACAGGCCTGACTTTTTCCTTCAGTTTGTACTTGTATGTTATTATCAACAATTACTATTACACAAAAATCTCTGTTGTATTTTTATCCACAGTGCCTCATTTTTCCTTCAGTTTGGGCAACACTTACTCCCTAAATGCTTTTCTTCCTACGAATCTCACTCCTCCAGGCTTCCCTCAGTATTGCCTCTGGTGTTATCTTTCTAAAACACAGCTGTCGTCTTAGAACCTCTGTGCTCAATAGTTTTCCATGATTTCCTATAATCTTGAGGAAATCTAAACAATTTTTCCAGTCTCACCTACATATAAATTCTAGGGGTGGAGGGGAACTATTATGCAGTCTATTTCTCTGATCTGTGCTCATGCTGTGATCTTCTGGAGGGAGGTAGTATAAAGTTACTATTGTTTTAAGCTTCTAAGTTTGAGGTCGTTTCATAGTCTGCAATACTAGCTGGAAAAGGGGGCATAGAATCAATTAATATAACTCTTGTTACTAGAGTTCCTCACTTGGAAATTGGGCATATTAGTAATGTCTATTGCATAGGGCTTTCTAAAAATTAAATGCCATATATGAGATAACCTGGCTGAGTTCTGCTTCACAAAGTTAAATACCTTTTCCCCTTCTATTGCTTCAAATAAGTTGAATAAACTTTTTTTTTAACTTAAAAAGAGGGCTTTATAAAGCATATATTTAAGAAAGAAAGTTCTATGAGGAAATATGGGCAGAAATTTTAAGAATTCTTCTTCTAGTTTATTTATTCACTAAGGTTTTGATATGCCCAACAGTATGTCATTAACAAACATTGTTAGAAAATAAACGAAACAGTGAAACAAAAGTTCAACAGCAAGCACTAAGGGCAGGTGAACTCACTTAACTCAAGATTCTGACCTATGTTTATCTAAGATACTTTTGCCATTGTCGATAATTGTTTGTTGTTGTGAGAAAGTTTATTTTCAAAGAGTTCACATAAAGAATGCAATGCACTGAAAAGTGCTTATATTTAAAAGTTTCAAATAACCCTAACAGAAAACGTATATTATGGAGGGATTTAGAAGACAACGTATGGATATGTTTTTATAAGCCTTTCCTTCTAGCATACTTTCATGTTCATGTGACCATTCTACTTTAGCACTTGAGAGTATTCCTTTGTTTCAATTAATCTATTCCACTATTAGACTTTTTGAATCACGGATCTGTCTTTTTTGTACCCTATATAAGGCATAAATTGTTGTGAAAACTGAAAATCTTAACTTGTTTTTCCATAACATGATTTGCTGATGGGTAAAAATAGGGAAACAAAACAAGTGACATGGGTAAATTCAAGAGAATTTGGCGATTGAATAAATGTAGGGAGGGGTGTTGGAGTAAGAGGAGATGTTATGATGACTCCCGGGTTACCAAGTTGACCAAGTGATTCTGTGTACTTGTTTTCTGGTGACAGGAGTTCATGACCAGTTTTATTAAGGAAAGATTGTCTGTGATGACGAGTGAGAGTATTTCAGAGTCCACACAGGCTCAGATAGAAATTGATCTTAGGTGGGCAATTTTATAAAGTTGCGTGTGAAATAAAGAGGAAAAATCAGGAAAAAGACAATAAGAGAGTATTGTAAAGCAAGAAAGATGCTTACTTTAAGGCATTATTATCAACGCTTAATGTCATTTATGATAATAATGGAATGTCAACAGGAAAAAAAAGTCCAGGAGAGGAAGAGTCGAAGATGTTGGAAATTGTCATATCTTTTGGGGTTACCCACGTAAAGTCCTAAGGTCCATCCCCATGACCTCTCTCTTTTATACACTGTGATGATTTTTGTGATGTGTCAATTTGGCTAAGCTATAGTCCCCAGGTATTTGATCAAACACTAACCTGGGTATTGCTGTGGAAATTGTGCAGATGTAATTAAAGTCCCTATTCAGTTAACTTTAAACACAGTATATTATCCTGGATAATATGAATGGGCCTGACTGAATCAGGTGGAAAGCCTTAAAAGGCAGACTGATACTTCTCCATGGTCTAGAAGAAATTCCACCATTGGACAACAGCTTTGGACCATGTCCATGGGGCTCTATCCTTTTTGAAAGCTTTCTTTCTCGTCTGTGGACAACAGCTTCAGCTTGGGCTATGGGTTCCAGCCTGCCCGTGACCTTCCCTTCCAGACTGCCTGCCCTCTGGATTTTAGACTCAGCCAGCCCTCACAATCACATCAGTCAATTACTTGTGATATATATATACACACACTACATAAATTACATAATATATATTAAATATTATCATATCATACATATGATGATATATACCATACTAGTTCTGCTCCTTTGGTTGAATCTGACTGATACATACACCCTCAGATTCCTTGGTCCCCTTTCTCTCCATCTAACTCTCATGAAAAAAACAAAATTCTAGATGAATCCAACATTCAATCAACTTTATGACTATATAAACCTAAAGTCTTAAAAGATATTTGAGGAGAAGTTTACATAACAGGTGAAAGATAGCAAATAATAAAAAGATATAGATATTTGGGACCCACATGTACTTTGCAAACAGAACCCAATCATTAAGCCGGGAGAACTTAAGGTTACCTAAAGCTAGAATTATGGAATATTTCAATGGGTGGTTCTATGGCTTAAAAATGTTTAGAATAAAAAACAAAATGAAAATATTTAGGATTCACGAAATTATCTTTCTGAGAAACTAATAGATCTTCCTAGACAATGGAACCTCTACTTTGTTTATTCTCCGTTCTACCCTCCCGACAATCTAGCTATTGGGTTCGAAGAAAAACTTATCTAATAGTTAGCTTTCTACAGTCACTATTTAAAAGGTAAAGTAAAATAAAAAGAATATATCCAGAGTAGCTGCATTTCTCTTTGATGAATGGAAAGTTTAATTAGTCTTAATCAAGATGCTATAATTATTCATGCTAATGTATGAATAACTGATAAGATCTGCATAAAGCCAAATAAATAAATCTCTAAAGACAGACTTTCAGAAATTAGCAATTAAGTCAATTCACGGATGGGTGAGTAACGTATAAAAATTCTGTGGGCAGTAGAATGGCTCTACACCCAGGAAATAATTATGAGTCTGGTGAAGGTGAATGCAGGATGCACAATTATGTGAGATATACATATTCAAAGCCTCAGGCACCTTCTCTGTTGACAATGCTACTTTCTCTCCTTCCATCCTGATTCATGGTGAATGGCCCTTCTTATGGGAACAAGGTTGTGTTGACAATGTAATGCAGCTCTCCCAAGATCCTAAAGGAGCTGTATTTGCATGCTCCTACCTTGCTCCTCATTCTTCTCTCCCTCAGTTTCTGAAATTGAGTCTTCTTTAATCATGGTGCTTTAGCCTTGATGCCCTTGGCCTTGGCCTACGTCCTGACTCCAAATATCCTAGAAACCCAGAAACTCTAAAAGCACGTCCTGAAATACTTGCCATGACATAACGCATTTAAAGTAAAATCTAGCTTTATTTTAATGATTAATAAACTAGCCCATTATGAATTAATTCTCTACTATTTAAGCTTTATAAAATTTGAGACAACCAGCTAACCCATAAATAGCCCAATTGTGAGGCAGTGTAAATGTGGTTAAAGTAACTTGGGTTGTTCAGCTACTGATGTGCTCCATTTAAGTCAGTTTTTGCTTAACTCATTTAATTTTTACCCCTTTGTTGAATTAAAAATACGCCAGACCAGGCTCAGTAATTAGTATTTGCTATTTTAAGGATGATATTAAAATGTACAAATCCTGAGAAGAATATTTATTTGTCGTTTGTGAAGTTTTGTTTAAAGTGATTTTATTCCAATAGTCAGAGAGTGTTCTTGACTATTTCAACCATTAAAAATCCATTCAAAAAAGTTTAAATTTTTCATGAAATTTACGAAAAACTGGAGACCTCGCACCACTGCTGGTTGGTTTTGCCAGTTTCACAGGCAAATTCAATGATTATTGACTTGTGATAGGAAGAAGAGATTCTTTATTCTGCGAGCTCCTAAGAGCATTTTGTATGGACTGGCAGTGCTATCAAGCTGGGAGAGAGGAAGCCTCAGTTCCAATCCTTAATCTATTTGGGGACGAAGGTCAATCAGGCAGCTTACCTTGGCTCCAGTTTTCTCTTCTGTAAGATGATGAGGTTTGAGAAATTAAGCTATGAGATTCTTTCCAGGTCTATCATTTTATGATATATGATTGGAAATTCACTGAAATAGAAAGCACAAAAAATGCTGCAAAAATAGTGACTTATTCAACATTTTCCAAGCCTATAAATTATGTTCAGAGAACATTCTGAACATTGAGATGGATGTATTTCTCGATATATTTCAGGCTACTAATATTTCACAAAGAAAATGCCTGTTCCATCATGCATTGTTATACTCAAAGAGTGAACAAATGAAGCTTCTAAAATTGTCTCTGTCAAACTCAGATATAACTAACTAATTCACTGGATGATCAAATCTCCTCTCTAGTTATTAAAACACTGCTCAGTTCTGTCTTTTTGTTTTTTGGTGGTTATTTTTTTTTTATTTTTTTTTTGCCTTTCAAAGTAAATTGACTTCTCTAATCTCTTTTCTTTAAGGTAAAAAAATTATAATACAATCATGTTTTAAAGTAGATCAAATTGCATTGATAAAAAAATATGACAAGAGTTCAAATTTTAAAAAAGACTACAACTTATTAATTCTATCAGCCAACGATAGTATGATTTGAATCAAATCAATGAGGAAGCCAAGAATGAGTATTTACTTCTAGTTCATCTCCAGTAAAAAGTACTTTGAAGGTAAGAGGCAGCTTCAAGTTTTACTTCCAACATGTAAAGAACTTAGAAATCATTCCTCCCCTCCTTAGAACAAAAAAAAAGCTAATTAAACTGAAAATAAATTAATTTCCTCAGACTTATCAAAGAATTGAAGTCGCAGGACAAAGCACCTCCCTGCAATCTGGAAAGACAGGCAAATGCAGACAATGTCAGTTGAAACAGAGAATCACAGCCAAATTTCAGTTTACGTGGATCAGAAATCTCTGGAGCCAAAAACTGATGATAAAATTTAAATAGCCATTTTGTCAAATTGCTGGAGGTTGAATGCAGACAAGCTTAAAAGTGAAAATTCCAGGGTATCTAATCTTAATTTTCATAGATTTGCTTCTAGGAGCACCACCAAGTTCCCATGATGAAGAGTCAAGAAAAATTTCCTGATGTTTCTGGCAGAGGGAGGAGAAAAGTTACTGCTTTGAAATATTCAGAGAGCTTTCTCCATGATAAAGGTCCACTCTCCAATGGAAAAGACTTTACCAGATCTTTATCTGACCTGAGCAAAGATCGATTATCCAACTCTAGTACCCAGGAGCCATCCTATCTCACCTAGGAGAAGTAAAAAAGCTGAGATACATTTGTGAAAGTCGTGGTCCGGGGACACAGACCCACTAAAAGACTGAGATTTGATCATAAGATTATGGAATGCTTCCTCTTCTTATACCTTAGCAACACATCACCAGGGATTGAGTAAAATAACAATGGCTTACTGCTGAACGAGTTGAAAACACAGATTCTATTTAAGAGTTGTTAGGGAAACCCAAAGACAACAGGGGAGACAAAAACGAGGACACTAGAGGAAATGGAAGCTTCTGGCACCAACAGTTATAGCAAACATTAAACACAGCCAATTCCTAGCGAGATTAACACATAACCTGTTTTCCTCACTCCCTATTACCTGATACAAACTTGAAAGAAAAAAACTCATTGTTCCTTTTACTTCACTCTCAGTACTTCCAACCACCAAATGTGTGGATTTTTTCCCATACCAACTAATTCTCCAACACCAGTCAGGTGTCCTACAATTCAATTCAGTTCTGACACTAGCTACCTAGAGCTACCATCAGATTCCACCGGTTGAGGGCTCAGTTCCACAAGACTACCCCTACTTCAGATGCCAGTCACAACTCCCAGGTAGTCACCTCTACCTCTGATTGACCAGCTATAAATCAGGATACCCTTCACCCCTCTTTGGGTTTGACAATTTGCTAGAAAGGCTCACAGAACTCAGGGAAGCACGTTTACTGATTTATTATAAAAGGATACAGCTCAGGAACAGCCAGATAGAAGAGACGCATAGGGCAAGGTATGGAGGAAGGGGCGCAGAGCTTCCATGCCTTCTCTGGGCATGCCACCTTCCAGTACCTCAATATGTTCACCAACCCAGAAGCTCTCCAAATCCCATAGTTCAGGAATTTTTATGGAGGCTTCATCACATAGGCATGATCGATTATTAACTTAATCTCCAGCCCGATTAGCAGATACTTCGTCCTGTCTAAATGTCCATCAGACATTTTGTCCACGCCAAAAGCTTCTTGATATCTGGTCATATTTGGTCCTGTCCAAAACATCCAGGAAGACACTGGGTCTATGTCAAAAGGCTCTTGGTATTTGGTCCTGTCCAAAATAATTTGGTATGGACCAAATATGCTCATGGACGTTTTAGACAAGACCAAATGTCCTGCAAGTCTCCGAAGGACTTTCTCTCTTCCCTTGAGGATGGGGAGTGGGGCTGAATGTTCCAAGCTTCTAGTCATGGCTTGGTCTCTCTGACAACCAGCCCCCATCTTGAAGTTATCCAAGAGCCCACCAGGAGTTTCTTAGAACAAAAGACACTCCCATCACTCAGGAAATTCCAAGGTATTTAGGAGCTCTGTGTCAGAAACTGCGATCAAAGACCAAATAGTTCCAAAAAAGATGTTCCTAGCATATCGCTTAGGAAATTACATAGGTTTTAAAAGCTCTGACCAGGAGCCAGGATGAAGACCACAATACTTATTTCTTATTATAAATCATAATATCACAATCAAGTTCAATTTTCAACAAAAAATGCTTAAAGGAAAGAAAAAACAGAATCTGAAGAGATAAAACAAGCATTAGAACCAGACTCAGACATCACACAGATTTTGAAATATCTGTGTGATATAAATTAATAAATACCATATAGAAAATTTATAATCACTATGAATAATATGCTAAAACCTCTAATGGAAAAAGTATACAACATTCACAAACAATGGGTAATGTGCCAGAGAGATGGAAACTCTAGGAGAAAATTACAAGAAAATGCTAGAAATCAAAAACCCTGTAACAGAAATTAAGAACACCTTTCATTGGCTCACCAGTAGATTGGACACAAGGCAAGAATCAAGAATCTTAATTATATGTCAATAGAAAATTCCCCAACTAAAATACAAAGAGAAATAAGTATTTAAAACAGCAACAACAAAAAACACCAGACCAGAACATCTAAGAACTGTGGGACAATATCAAAAAGTATAATATATGCATAATTGGAATACCAGAAAGAGAAGAGAGAAATCACAGAGAAGATATATTTGAAATAATGATGGCCATGAATTTTCCAAAATTAAGGCCAGACACCAAACCATAGATCCAGGAAGCTCAGAGAACACCAAGCAGGAAAAATAAAAAAAAAAAAATCTACATATAGGCATATTATATTCGAAAGGCAGAAAACCAAAGAAGTCTTAGAGTGTGGTGCAGTTCTCAGAAAAGCATGGTAAATCTGAAAGGAGTCCTTGAGCCAAAGTCCCTTGTTCTAGCAGTCCCATATCTTTCAGGAACAGGGCTAACATATCCCGCCACCCTCAATCTTTGGCAGAGAGTGGGCCATGAAATGAGTGACTTCCATGAAAACACAGAGATGAATTTTAGGACACAGCAGCTTGGGTGATAGATCACTTATATTCCTTGCAGCTAGAGACCTGAGAGTACCATTTCCAAGGCTGCCACACTATATAATGATTAAAATGTTCAATTCTAAGAATGTACAACAATTCTAAAAATTTATATAAATTATTCCTCACAACATATAAAGAAAAAAATCATTGAACTAAAGAAAGATATCTCCACCATGTGGATTTCACCACACTTCTAATTATTGATAGGTGAACTACACAAAAAACATTCACATAATGGATATAAATACCCAATAATTAGACCTATAGATTCTTCTCAAGTGCACATGTAATATTTATAAAAATTGGCCATATGCTAGTTCATAAATCAATCCACAATAAATTTTAAAGAACATATTATACAGATCACATTCTCTGGCAGCAATGCAATTAAATTGGAAGTTGAGAAGTAAGAGTTGAAATTTAAAAATAACAAATATTTGAAATTGTAAAACTTCTAAGTAACTCAGGGAACAAAGAAGAAATTATAAAGGAAATACCAAAGTGTGGAGAGGACAAGAAATTCTGTCATCAGAGAGTAGAGATGTTATCCTCAACCTCAGGTAACTGAGAATCCCCATCTTCTGCTTTCATCTTACAAACCCTAAGCCCTGTTCTGTAGGGGCCTCACTTACACGTAGAGCAGCAGTGAACAAGGATGGAGAAAGGTGCTCTTTTCTGAGAAGATAGTGCTAGACATTGATGTAGCAGGCAAATCATTGATTCTGGGATTCCAATCCTTATGCCTGCATTCAAATTCCAGCACCACCACCCAAATTCTGTGAACAAGGACAGGAGAGTTGAAGTCATTGTGTCTCAACTTCCACATTTGTAAATGGATTAATAACAGCTATATCATGAGTTACCATGAGGCTAAAATTAGAGCCTTTCTGTGATAGGCAATATTAAGAAAATGCTTAACATATGCATGGCTTTCTTTCCCCGTGTTTGAATTCTCGATATTTGGCTATCCAAGCTGTTAGGTCCCCATTGGTGTGTTTAGTTCATCCTTGTACTGCAGGTTCATCTCCAGTTTAAAAAGCTTTTAGATTAACTTGGTGACCCAGCCAATATTTGCTTCCTTATTTCCCCCAATTCTCACTTAGCTGAGGGAAGAGGTCTCAGCTTAGTCACCTCTATAATCAAAAGATGTGACTGTGCACACAGTAGAAATTTGAAACATAAATACTGAATAGATGAATGAACACATGGTTTCTAAAAGTGTATTTGTAAGTGGAATATTACAGTAGATGTTATTAAGACTTTCCTCTCTACTTGACTGAAATTCAATTTTGAACGTTCATACTCTTTGATCAAAACCCTCTTAAGTTCTTTCACACTTGGATAGAATAGGCAAATAGAATATTTGAGTAGTTTTCAAAGAGGAAATTCATTTTTCATGAACAGGTTGCTTGATATTTGCTCTCAAAAGTGCCTGAAGTTAGTGAAAATGCATAGTGAGTCCCTCTGCCTCGGTACCACTACCTTATCCAAAATCCTATTAGATTCGAATTTGTACCCGGCCTTTTAAGTACATTGGTTTAAATCAGGGTTTCTCCAGCTTGACACTATTGACATTTGGGCCCAGAGGATTCTTTATTGCGGGGGGCTGTCCTGTGCACAGTAGGACGTCTACCATCCTTGGCCTCCACCCACTAGATGCAGTAGCAACCAGCCCCACGTACCCTAATATGACATTATGACAGCCAAAAATGTCTCCAGACATTGCCAACTGTCCCATAGAGAGCAGAATTTACTCAGGTAAGAAGCACTCATTTTGAACGATCCTTGCCACAAAACAGGTATAACCTTTTTCAAAAGTTGAAGTGAAGTGAAGGATGCATCGTCAGTTCTGGAATCTGCTTTATTGTTGAAATTTGTGATTGTTTAAGGTATTATCTCAGTCCCATCGGAAATCTCCCAGCCTAAATTGGCAAGTCTCTTCTCTTCTGCTCGATTATCACATTGAAAGTACTTCTTTTTTTTTTTAAATTGCGGTATAACTGGCATATAACATTATATTAGTCTCAGTTGTACAATGCAATGATTGGATATTGGTATACATTGCAAAATGGTCACCACAATAAGTCTAGTTGACGTCTGGCACCATACATAGCTACAAAAAATTTTTTCTTGTGATGAGAACTTTTAAAATCTCTCAGCAATTTTTGGTATGCAATATGGTATTATTAACCATAGTTGCCATGCAGTACGTTACATCTCCATGACATTTATTTTAAGACACTAGAAATTTGTAGCTTTTGACCCCTCCACTCTTTTTTCTTTTGAATTTTTTTTTTTAGGGATTGGTACCTGCCCTAACATCTGTTGCAAATCTTTTTTTTTCTTTTTCTCCCCGAAGCCCCCCACCCCGCCGCACATAGTTGTATATTCTAGTTGTGAGTGCCTCTGATTGTGCTATATGGGATGCCGCCTCAACACGACTCGATGAGTGGTGCCAGGTCTGCACCCAGGATCCAATCTGGCGAAACCCTGGGCCGCCAAAGCGGAGCACACAAACTTAACCGCTTGGCCCTGGGGCCAGCTCTTTTGTTTGCATTTTTAATGTTAATATTTATATTTCTAAAAGATCACACAAAAGTTGGGAAGAGGACAAAGGACATCAACTAGCCTACATCAAAATCTAGGCTGAGGGGCCGGCCCGGTGGCACAGCGGTTAAATTTGCACGTTCTGCTTCTCTGAGGCCCGGGGTTCTCCGGTTCAGATCCTGGGTGCAGACATGGGACCGCTTGGCAAGCCATGCTGTGGTAGGTGTCCCACACATAAAGTAGAGGAAGATGGGCACGGATGTGAGCTCAGGGCCAGTCTTCCTCAGCAGAAAGAGGAGGATTGGCAGCAGTTACCTCAGGGCTAATATTCCTCAAAAAAAAAAAAAAATCTGGGCTGAGGGAAGACAAAGAGCTGCCTAAAGAAACTGGTAGCTGGAGCAAACTGCAGAGATTGAGATGGCCACTGGCCAGTGGAACTAGTAGGCTGGGTCAGCCACATTTGTGAGCACCACCGAGATGCAGCGGGGACAGCAAAGTCACTGGCCCAATCATTCCTCCTTTTCAGCAGGGGAGAAACAGGAAGTCACTCTTTAGGCATGGTCTTGATGGTCTTGTGCTCCTTCATGGCCTTCTCCCAGTCACTGCCATTGAATTCTTCAAAGACCGCACTTCACACAGTGCGCTCATCCAGGCAGTGTGAGGCGATTCCAAGCCTCCAGGACTTGAGTGGGGAATGTAAAAGTACCCTAAGGTACTAAGTTAGAGTAGTCTTTATAAAACGGTGACGTCACTGACTGCAGATTATACCAGCTTCTGCACAGAGTGTGTGTGTAGTCTACATAAATGAAGGTATGTATGTCATAATTTATATTCTTGAGCTCTATGTTGCTGAGTTTTTATTACATCATCTGTCAACAACAGAATGTTCTTATAAAACTTCCCACTTTGATTATGTTTCTGAAAATAATTTTATGCAATGTTATTCAATACAGCAATAAGCGAGAAAGCTACAATACTGTATAATGCTGTTTTACGTGTTTGTTGACAAACCTCTTCTTATACCTTTAGTTTTTACCTTACTGTTCCACTGTGTTTAGGTCTATTCATAATGCTCAGGATATAATTCAGTTTTGGTTTTGACCCATTAAGAGTGCACCATTTTATGAGAAATAGGAATTACTTATGTGTGTTATAACGGATACATTCTGCTTTACTTCTGCCTGTGGTTGTTCATTTCACAGCTTCTCTGATTCTCTAATTCTGACTTTTTTAGTTAGGGATTTGTTTACCTTGCTCTTACCATCTCCACTATTTCAGAAGGTATATTTTCTGTTTTTGATTTTACTAATAGTCATTTAAATATACCTGTTAGTTTAATTGTCAGTTAATTAAATCTATTCATTTTTACATTACATATTTTGATTTTATAATGTTAGGCGCATATGGATTCAAAATTATAACGTTTTTCTGGTGAATTTTTTCCTTTTATGATTAAATGTCTCCCTCCTACCCTTAAAAATTCTTTCTATCTTAAAGTCTTTTTTGCTCAACAGCTTCTGACCCAGGAAGTAATCCCTGAGTACCACTTGCCAGAATGTTTTCTTTGAAATGTACATCGTGAGAAATGTTATTTCAATGGTTTTCTCTAGTTAAGTGTGTTTGGTAAACATACTACACAATACATCCCTCTTGTTGGTTCAAAGCATCTTTAGAATACGCATGTCTTGTGTTTATTTCTTTCTTTACTTATTTTTCTCCTCTTACTTGATTGCTTTATTTTGCTTTATTTCTGTTTTCTTCTATTGGTTTTGAAGTTTTAAATTATAATTTTATTATTTTTGTTACTTTTAAACTTTTAAAGTTCACATATGATGTTAAGTCCAAATCTAAAATCCCAAGTTAATTAATATCTCTATTATCCTTCCAAGCAATACAAGAACTTGGAGTGCTCCAATTGTGATCTCTTCTCTTTCCATAATTTTTTTCACATAGTATTTTAATTCCACTTTCTTTGTAAAGGACCCCAAATTAGTCATCATCGTCATCATCATGATCATCATCATTAGCAGCAGCAGAAGCAATCTAGTATTCTTTAGATTTGCCAACATGGTGACTAATTTATTTGTTCTGTTAACTTTTCGCATGCCACTCCTTCCTTCTGAGTTCTGTTTCTTTGAAATTAAAGTCTGATTTTAGTAGTCCTTCCAGTGAGTTTCACAAGATGTTGCCCAGCATTTTTGTGTTTTTAGCAAGAGGGGAGAAAAGGGAAAATTCTATGTAAGTTCAGTTTTCCATATAGCCAGAATTCCTACCTTAATGATTTTTTTCTATTTCATCCATAAATATTCTAGTATGGATCTCTAAAAGTAAGCCCTTCTTATATTGCTGTTGTTGTTGTTAATATAAACAATATTATTATCAGAACTAGACCTAAGAGTAACTCCTTAGCATCATCAAATATCCAGTCATTATGCATTATGCATAAATGTCATCATCTTTTACTTATTTTAAAAATTAGGAGCCAAGTATGATCTGCATATTACAATTTGTTTCTATATCTTTTATATGTCTCTAAATATAAAATTTCCACTTCCATACTTTTTTCCCCTTGCAATTTATATTTGTGGAAACCAACAAATAAATTGATCATCATTCTTATTTTTTAATTTTCTTATGGATTTTCACTTTTTTTCTGTTTTAAAAATAATTTAAACAGGATGCAGTGAAAGCTGTGGTTCAGCAACCCTTGTTAACTGGAAAGCCTCATTTATATAGCATTTTAGATTTGGTCTGATTTTTTTAACTAGTATATAGTTGGGTTTTATTTTATTTTTAAAAAATTTTAAACATACAGAAAGTTTGCAAAAATAGTATAGAGTCCCAGTACATCCTTCACCCAGCTTCTTCTAGTGTTAATATCTTACATGACCACAGTACAGTTACCAAAACCAGAAAAAATATAATTGGGTGCAATTCTATTAACTAAATATCAAATTTTATTTGAATTTCACCAAGTTTTCCACTAATGTCACTTCCATGATCCTATCTATGCTCAAAGTTGCATTCAGTTGTTTTTCTTTTAGTATCTTTACTTTGTTGGGTTTTTTTTAATTCAGTAAGAAATGTTTATTGTTTTATTAAACCATTTACATTTATTGTTATAATTTGCCTTATGTCTTCCATTACTCTAGTTTTTGACTCTTGCATTTTATGTTTTTGCCATGTTTATTGTTGTCTGTTACTTTAATATGGCCTCTATTATACTTACATTTATGTTTTCTAAATCTTTGAAAGAAATTGACCCTATTTGTAAGCTTATCAGTCGCTAAATTTGTTTAAAATTATTTATCTTTCTGACTGTTCTCTGATTAGCAATATCACATAGAAGCTTTCCTTAGTATTCATCCACATATTAAGATATCTTGTCACACTGCTCCAATTCTTTGTAGGTATAATCTGGAGTTTTTAGTGTAAGTTATCTTATTCATTTATTATTTTATGACATATAATTGCTGTTTCATATTTACTTTCTTTTCAGTTTTGCTCCCAATTGTATCTCTATTTTTAGTACTAATGACTGTAATATAGAAAGTTCTCGAGATTAATTGTTGATTGAAATTATCATATTTTCATCAGTTATCTGGACCTGAATCTTTCAAAGGTAATTTTGATACTTACCCACTAATCCTTTTCTGTTACATCTACCTTAATTTTAGATACTTTTTTTTATCTCCTAGCCCATTGGCATTAACATATTTTTAAAAGGAAGAAGTAATATTATATTGTAGGCAATTTTATACCTTTATAAGTGCTTTAGCATCTGAAAGATAATTTGACAAAGTTTAAAATTATTCCATCACTGATACCCACACCTGCAAAAGAACTCTTTATATTGTTTCTGTGTCTCTTCCCAATTGTGTCACAGAGCAGAAGTGTAAGTCATTTTAAATCCTTTTCCAATGTTCTGGGTGAATGTAGAATGGTTCTTTTTATATTCAGTAAAGAAGCATTTTACCTGCCTTATTCTAGATATGAGTCTTCTTTTCAGTATTTTTTCTAGTGCTTGGTGAACCTTTTCATTCTTCACACATTTTTCTTCAATTGAGAATTTCTTTTCAGTTTTATTTTTGAATAATTTGGGATCCTTCCATATAGATCTCTTGTTCAATAACTCTAGTTTTCTGTAAGTTGTATTTCTGTTCTATATCTATCATAGCTGTTAGTTTCTATCATTAATTAAGTTTATTTGCCCTTTTTTTCTGTGTTCTGCAAAAAATCTCCCAGTTTTGGCTTACATGTCATTCATTCTCTTTTAACTATTGTCCATTTAAATCCATTTGTCCATTTGACCTAATGGACAAAATAAAGTTTAGAAGAGAGCTCCTGTATTTTTGGTTTTAAATGTTTTCCTTTATATTATTTATCTCCGTTTGTATTTCAGACTAATATTTCCTTGTAGAACATTGTCTCTTTGCCACCTGTTGAGAATAATAATAATAGTTTACTGAATGCTAACTATACACTGAGGAATTAACATCTATTAACTTATGTTATCGTCACTATAAGTGTAAAATGAAGGTATTATAATTGTCCACACTTTACACATTAGGAATCTGAGATACAGTGTATAACGTAACTTGCTCAGAGCAACCCAGGCTGGAAGTAGAAAATCAAGGGAGACTTTGAGCCAGTCCAATGTCAAAGGCTAATTTCAACATAGTAATACTGAATTTTCAGAGTCTAAAATTTTATCTTGGCTCTTATAATTAATCATTTTAACTAAAATGTCTGTATCTTTAAAGTCATGAGTCATATCCATCGTTCCGCAGTCTTTTTTAGATCTATGTGGAATATTTTAAAAATTAATACTTAAATGAGGGCTTTTTTAGGTTTCATATTTGCAACGTAGAGGAGACATCCTCTCCCACTGGCTCAGTTCCCAGCCTGTGGGTTTAGAACGTATAGCACATATCTAGAACTAAAGAACCAATTGATGAGCACAGCACCTAACATGCAACAGTTTTGGAGTTGAGGGGTCTTCTACTCTCCTTTATTTCTCTGACGCTCTGACCCAATGAAAAGTATGAGATGTGATAATGCTCTGTGAACACTACACTATATCTCGTTTCTTGAGATTCAGTGTCTCACAATATGTTGAGGATTTAAAAGAGGAGGAAAGCACAAATGAGGAAGGGAACGAAGGAGCAACATTGTTGCCAACTCCCAAAATCTATTTCCTTGTAATGAGGTGAGATTTTCTCAGTTTTCTGATTCATGCCAAATTTAAACTCTAAACAAAGATGAGTCTTGATGTACCTTTCTTGTATTTTCATGGGAGGATAGTTTAATACCAAATGGTATTTTTGCCCAACGTTCAAGACTTATGTTGACAATCAGTCTTTGTTTTTGCTGCATTACTTTATATCAGTTCTGTGCTTTCAAACATTCAGAAATGCTATAGCAGGCATTACAAGCCAGTCATAGGTTAAAAATGAAATTTTATTGCATTTTTTCCACTTACAAACCATAGGTTAAAAAAAAAGAAAGAAAGAAAATGTAGATGTTAATAACCATAGGGAAGTAACCACCATTTATACATTAGCATATACTTCGAGTGCCTTTACAATGACGCTGTATGTATGAAATGAAAATGGATATGTAGACAGATAGATAATACATATTTATAAAATGGGAAGATGCACTTTTCTTTTTTCAATAAATTGTATCTTTCCATTGCTGTCATCATTTTCAATGTGTTTCTATTGTTGCTTTAAAAACAGTTGCATAGAAGCGGTCAGACTTCAAGTAATGAGAGGGTTGTGATTTAATTATTCTAGCTCTGAATTTAGATAGTAAGGGAAAATTCATGTCCACTTTATGAAAGAAGTTTAAATTAAAGCATTACATAAAGATACATGCACCCCATGTTCATCACAGCATTATTCATGATAGCCAAGAATGGGAAGGAACCTAGGTGCCCATCAAGGGACGAATGCGTAAAGAAGATGTGGTCTATATACACAATGGAATACTACTCAGCCGTAAGAAACAATGAAATCCGGCCATTTGTGATAACATGGATGGACCTTGAGGGTATTATGCTCAGTGAAATAAGTCAGAGGGAGAAAGTCAAATACCGTATGATCTCACTCGTAAGTAGAAGATAAAAACAAACGACAAAAAGCCACACAGAAACTGAGATTGGATTGGTGGTTACGAGAGGGGAAGTGGGGAGGGAGGAGGGTGAAAGGAGTAATTAGGCACATGTGTGTGGTGATGGATTGTAATTAGTCTTTGGGTGGTGAACATGATGTAATCTACACAGAAATTGGAATATATAAGGATGTGCACTTGAAATTAATACTATGCTATAAACCAGTGTTACCGCAAAAAATAAAATAAAAAAAAAAAAGGCTTATCCAAAGAGAGGAGCCAGAACCCAGTGGAGGCAATTGTTGAGAAATGAGAATGCATGCTCAGTATTGCCAGATCTTTCCCCCTTTCGAGATAATCTGGAAATGCATAATTTATGTGTATTATCTGGATTTTTTAATTTGGTAACTAATAAAATATTTTTAACAGCCCCCAAAAATAAAAGAAATACAAATAAACTGTGGGTTATTATGGAGACATAAATGTGTAGTAAAAATATTAAAGAATGTGTGGGAATGTTAACACCAAATTCAAGATAGTGGTTACTTCTGGGGGAGAAGGAAATGAGAGTACACAAAGGTTTCAAGAGTATCATTACTGTTTTGTTTTTAAAAATATTAAACATATATAGAAAATGTTAAGATTTAGCAAATCTAAATGCTGGGTACACGAGTGTTCATCAGAATATTCTCTATGTTTTCCCGAATGATTAAAATATTGCCTAATAAAAGTTATAACAGAATATCTTACAAAATTTTATAACAGTAAATTTGAATATCTAAAAAAATAAAATAAGTAAATACAGCATTAAAAACATGTATGTTGCAGAAAAAGAGGCAGAGATGTATTAAAGACTTAAAACAAAGGGCTGGTCCCGTGGCTGAGTGGTTAAGTTCGAGCGCTCCGCTTCAGCAGCCCAGGATTTCGCTGGTTCGAATCCTGGGTATGGACATGGCACCGCTCACCAAGCCACAGTGAGGCAGCATCCTGCATGCCACAACTAGAAGGACCCACAACTAAAAATATACAACTATGTACCAGGGGGCTTTGGGGAGAAAAAGGAAAAATAAAATCTTTAAAAAAAAAAAGACTTAAAACAAGACATACTTTATAAAAGTATCTGCATGCTTCAAAAATCTGAGAGTGTGGATGATGTCTGAAGAAATTATACCTAGTAGCAACTTGATTCAATAAAGAGCAATGATAGTGCATTAGGCACTATGGCAACAATTCCAAGATGGAAAATGGACCTCATTGCCCTTAGACATACAGACCTGAATCACATAGGAAGAGTTTGTCCAAAGTGTACATTTATCACCACCTCCCACTCCAGCCCATCCCATAGACATAAAGTTCTGATATTTCCCACTATGAGGTGCCGATAGCAACCTTTCTTTACCCTAAGCTGCCCCCACCTTGCCTACCCCTGACAGAGCAGTCGTTGTCCTGGGCCTCTCTGCTAGTGATGGAAAAGGTCTACCACCTCCAGAGTGCTGGCACTTGGACAGAACAGGAGATTTTCTCTCCACTAAGAAGAGATAATGACTCAGCCTGATTTGGAGGAAGTCACAGATTACAGGGGAGGCATGAACCTGCAAATGTAATTACAATGCATTGTGCCCAGGGGTTCCATTTGAAATGTGCTCTAGAACAATGGTGGAGGCACTCCTCATCCTGCCTGGACACAAGAAAAGAGTTCACAGAGAAGTCAGCACTTCAATGAAGTCTTCAATAAAGTTTGAGAATTTTCCAGACATATCAGTGGAAGGAAAGAGCGTTATGTACCATAATTTGTTACTCTTTTTCCTTCTACACGATGACATGAAATAATAATGGAAATAGCAAACATCATCACATAATAATAGCTACTGCCTATTGAGTGTTTATTATGTGAAAGCACTGTGTTCAGGACCTGACTGTATTGGTCATCTTATGAAAGCCTCTTCAGCCACTCTCTGCTCTTCATCTTCGCCCTGGTCTGGGTCCCTGGAGGCTCCTTTGCTCTTTCACTTCAATTTGAATCCTGTCAATGAAGAGCACAGGTAGGATACTGAATGGAAAGAGGAGAATGAGGCCAGGGTATTTATTACTCTGCTCCCTGCCTGGACAGCCAGTGGACTAGCTGGGTCTCTCCCTCAGAGGCCACCACCCTATCAGCTGGCCCTCCCCACACATCCCTCATTCTAGCTCCCGCAACCACTTTCTCACTATCCAGCACTTTCTAGCCCCACACCTCTGCGTTTTTCCTCCTGATTTTCCTTCACTCTATTTACACTTTTGAAAATAGTTCCTTTATTAAATTTTCCTTCAAAATTTGAAGTGTCATCTAATATCAAGGAGCCTATTCATATTATGTCATCTAATCCTTCCTACAATGAAGCAATGTAGCCATCATTATCCCATGATTCCCATTTGAGTTAAGATTTCCTTGGAGAGTATTTCTCAGAACAACTGTTCTTTGTGTTAACTTATAATATTTGCCAACTAGAAATAGAAATATTATTATATTATTATATTTATCATTATTAGATGCCAACTATGAGCAATCACTTTAAATATGAACTTGCTTAATCCTCAAAACATGGATTTGAGATAAATTATATTATCCTAATTTTAGAAACGAAGAAACTGGTTTCAAAAGGTTAAGCAGCTTTTTTGCAGTCCCAAATTGAATATGCGGAGGAATTCAAACCCTTCTCTCTCAGGTTTCAAAATCAGTTCTGTTTTTCCCTCCACCATATAAGGAAACTTCCATTATGAAAAAGAAATTGTGAATGTCGTTAGGTAAAATAACATTCATTTATTTTTTGTGCCCCACTTATTTATTCACAAGGGATAAAAAAAAATTTCATATAATTTTATCTGTTATTCTCAGCAGAAATTTCTACATTTCATATGTAGCCACCTCTGCCTCCTTATAATTTTTTTCTTTAGGTTATGATCCAAAAATACATAAATCACTTTATTATATCTAATTTCAGATTGCTGAAATATTTCATTTTATTTCATTTGTTAAAAAAAAAGAAAAGATACAGAAAAGTGCATCAAATGAATGTATAAGTTGAATAAACGATATTAAAGCACAAACTTCATGTAAGTTCCACCCAAGTCAAGAATGAGAATATTACTGCCATCAAAAGTCCCCTAACTAGGCCTTACTTCTTGCTACCACCCCCTCAGAGGTTACGATATTTGGAAACTTATACCAATAATTTACTTGCTTCTTTTTTTTTGAGGAAGATTAGTCCTGAGCTAACATCTGTGCCCATCTTCCTTTGCTTTATATGTGGGATGCCTGCCACAGAATGGCTTGACAAGCAGTGTGAGGATCCACACCCAGGATCCGAACTGGCGAACTCCAGGCCGCCAAGGCGGAATATACGAACTTAACCACTGTGCCAACAGGCTGGCCCCAATTTACTTGCTTTTTAAAAATATTTTTACCGCCTGTGTATACATCTGTAAACAATACACTTCTGTTTTGCTTGTCTTTGAAATTTACATAAATCGGGTTATATTGTTTGTATTCTTCTATTGCATATTTTGCTTTCTTGGTCAATATTATGAATACAAGATGTATTTGTGTCATTGGATAAAAACACCAATTTATTTTCATTGTTGTACAGAATTTTATTTCATTTACACGTCACAATTCATTGACCCATTTTACTTTTGGTGGATATTTGGGTTGTTTCCAATTTTTGTCTATTTCAAATGAAAATTCTGTGAACATTCTTGTACATGTATTTTGGCAAACACGTGTACACGTTTCTGTATATATGTAAGAGTGGAATTTTTGGGTTACAGACTGTAAGTACGTAAACATTGTTTAACATCTTTCCAAAATAGAGGTATAAATTTATGCTGTATGCTAGTTCCAATTGTTCCACATCCTCACCAATACTTGGTATCTTCAGTTTTTGTTAACTTTAGATATTCTGGTGGGTGTGCAGTAGTATTCCACTGTGATTTTTTCCTGACTACAAATAAGATGGAGAGCCTTTTATTAATTTCTTGGCATTTAGGTTTCCATTTTGTTGCAACGCTCCTTCAAGTTTTTTATCTTTTTTCTATTTTGTGGCCTGCGTTTTTCTCATTGATCTGTAGAAGTTCTGTAAAGATTCTGGACACTTGTCCTTTCTTAACTGTTTGTATGGCAAATACGTTCTCCCATTCTGCGGCTCTTCTTTTTGCTCTTTTCGTGCTATCTTTGGAAAAGTAGCTCTCAAATATTACATAGCTATATTTATCATTTTTCATTCATGATTAGAGTTTTCAGTGTCTTCTTTTTAAAAATCCTCCTATATCTTAATGCCACAAAGACTTTCTTCTGTATTCTTTTATAAAATCCTTGTACAGATTGAAGTAGGGAATCCAAAATCTAAAGAGAATCAAAAATTTTTATCATCCTGTCAGAAAATAAAAGGATGTTAAAATGGTAACACCATGTACTCACCTCCCAACTCAGATGTTATTTTCTTTCTGGGAATTTTAGCCTGCTATATTTTTTGACTTGTGATCCCCACTAAACATTAGGATTATTATTTTATGTATTTTATGTTCATTTGCATTTGTCCACATATTTACTGCTTTCTCTGCTTTTAACTCCTTCTGGCTTTTCAGACCTTAACATCTGTGCTCATTTTTCTTCTACTTAAAATGCATCCTTTAGAATTTCCTTCTGTGAGAGTCTGCTAGTAACAAATTCCCTCAATCTTTGTTTGTTGTAAATGTTTCTATTTCACTTCTGTACCTGCAGTCTATTTTCTCTGGGTATAGAAATCTAGATTTCAATTATTTTGTTTCAGCATTTTGGAGGTAACCTTCGTTTTCTGATTTTTATAGTCACTATTAAGCCAGTTGACTACTCCTTCCTTTGGAGGTAGTGTCTTATTTCTTTGCCTCCTGTCAATATATTCTCTTTGCCTTTGTTTTGTTTTACCATTTCAATAAAATGTAACTAGGTATTAATTTTTTGTATTATATTTGGGCTTGGTTATCTTTCAACACTTTTAGAAAATTCTCAGCTACTTTTTCTGCAAGTGTCGCCTTTTCCTGTTTCTTTTTCTTGTCCACATTTGGGACTCCAATGAAATGTCTATTAGACACACTCACAGAATTATCTCTTACCCTCTCATCTATATTATTACCTTTTGCTTTGTCCATGATACAGTCTGCATAATTTCTTATCATCATTCTTCCAATTTACTCAGTTTCACCCACTGTGATTGATCTGTTGCTAATTACATCATTTTAAAAATTTGGGATGTTTCTTTTTTATTATTTCTAGGAGTTTTGTTCATTTGAATAAGCTCTGTAATTTACTTAATGGTAGTGTATAAAAGCTAATTTCCTGGTTTTGATCACTGCACTCTGGTGATGCAGGATGTAAACATTAGGGGTAGCTGGGTGAGGGATCCACACGAACTCTCTGTACTATTCTTGCAACTCTTCCATAAGTCTAAAATTAGTTCAAAATAAAAAGTTTTTTTTCCTTTTTGGCTGAGGAAGATTCGCCCTGAGCTGACACCCATTGCCAATCTCCCTCTGTTTTGTATGACAGCCACCGTCACAGCATGGCCACTGGTAGACAAGTGGAGCAGGTCCACAACCAGGAACTGAGCCTGGGCCGCCAAAGTGGAATGCACCAAACTTAACCACTAGGCCACTGGAACTGGCCCTAAAACGTGTTTTTTTAAAGCAATATATCAAACTAGATAGTAATTTGGCATATGCGATTAATGTTCTTTTAAAAATGATAAAAATGTACTGACCCAAAGAAGACAGCGAGTGCTCATTAGAAGTGTGAAATTCTTATTAATAATTCAATTCCATATGGAGAAACCATGCCCACAATAGGAGGAGGGGACACAGATCAGTCATAGCTTTCAAAAAATTCTATAGTGAAAAAGCAAATAACTAAGACCAGAAATTTCATTTTCACATTTTCCTAAGAAATGTAGAACCCAGAAGCTGCAGCCCCTGAATTTTCTTTTTCGTTGTTCTCCTCTACTTCTCCTTTTTTCTTCCTTTTATTCAAAACATCAATATTGTTAAATTGAAATTATATTGAATAACAGATTTTTTTCCTTGTAAGAGTTATGCTCAAAGGATCCAGTATAAAAATGTTATCTTGCAAATGTGCCAAATGAAGCATGATTAAATCTTCCACTGGATCACTACAGGTAGGCAGGGTGGGCCCTCTCCTGTGTGGTATACTGCTGTCCATCCTCCTCTTGTTTCACTTCCTGTGCTATTATTTCTTTGAATTGTTGGCTCTGCCTGAATTCAAAACAAAGTAGAGAAAAGAAACGGTTCTTGGCCCACCTCAAAGACCAGTCAGGATTTAGTCGAAGTGTTCCTGACCTGTTTCCTGCGTCATGCGGTCCATGAATCTTACATTCAGGTATCAGACTTTCTCCTTCTTCCATCTCCCTACTCTGATGGGAAACTTTTTATCAGAGCTAGCCCTCACCTTCCTTTAGCACGATTCAGGCTGCTTCTGACTGCTTGTTTCCAAGTGTACTAAACGAACGTGAGAAGCTAAACGGAAGCCTTGGGTAGGAGATTATCATCTGATTTAGGAACGTAAGCAGGTCTCACCTACTCACACACAGAGTCGGTGCACAGGCGCACACACGAACACATGTGCAGACACGACCAGAGAGAAGAGTGGCTTCAGGACAGCCAACTTCCTTTCCAGAAGCCCCCATTTCAGGCTTCAAATGACAGCTGTGGCTCTATGACACATAGGGGAATCTGGGCCCCTATTCAGGTCATAAGGAGCACCCCATCTGCTCTGCCGACACTCAGGAGCCTGGCAAAGTCTGCCTCTCCCGCCTTATTGCTGGGTCTGTGAGCCATCTGAGAGAGAAGCAGCTCATTTCTCTTAATCAGGAGCAGTGACTTTCAAAAGAGTCTGATGGCACCAATTGATGAACGAAGTCAAGAGGGAGAAACTAATCATGAAGGATGTGGCTTGTGCCTGTGTGTGTTATTTATAGAAACCTCAGCAGACAGGGAGAATACATTAACATTCTTAAGCTCGATCTACCCCGTGATTCTCAGTTCTTGTTAGTGGCAAATTCTCCCTTAACTGCTTTGTGTATTATTTTATAAGAATCTGTGGTCTATTTATGTTAGTTAAAATTGTGCCCTGAAGGACAGTGCTTTTTCACCCTTTTTGCTCCTTTAAAAAACATGTTGATCTAGATTTCCCTAGCAAGTCATAAGAAGAGGGAAAAACTTAACATGAACAAGGTGGATAGAGTCATAAAAAAGGGAATGGAGCTGCCTTTTCCACAGGCAGGAGTTTTGTTACATTTCCAGCACTCTTACCCTGCAAAGGGCTGTTACAATAACACAATCAATTTAACAACAATCCTGAAAAGGTAGATGCAGACAAGGAAATGGAGACTAAAAACGTTGTCTGTCATCTAAGACCACAGAGACTCAGTCTAAAAACCATAACAATGGGTCCAGATCCAACTACTGACACCACCTCCTGAGTGCTATCCGCATCCTAAATAATAGAAAACTAGTTTTGTCCTTTAGTTCTCATTTCTCAATTCATAAGACTCATGGCAGGAAAGTTCTCAATACAAGCAAATAACCAGCCCGTATTTAAATTTTCAGAATTGTCTAATGAATTAATTAGAACAGTTTCCTTGCCTGAATCAGGACACACATTACTATTCGTTGATATGTTTCCAATGTCTTTTGTAATCTACAGTTTCCCCTTCTTTTTTTTTTTTTGCTTTTTTGCTTTCAATGTATTTATTGAAGAAACTGGCTTGATGTCCTACAGAATATACGTAGTCAGAATTTTGCTGATTATACCTCTGTGGCATCGTGTAACAAGGTACTTGTAAATTGGTGCTTAGAGTTAGAATTTTCATTTGAATTGAATTCAACCTTTTTTTTTTTTTTACAAAATTGCTTTATTGGTAGTATCGTGCATTTTCATTAGAAGATTTTAGCAGTCCTTTAGTTAGGATCGCTTATGCATTATGGATTATTAAATGTTGATGCTCTAATTCTAGCATTCTCTCTTCGTTTATAAGCTGGATCACTTCTGATGGGGATCAAGACACACTACCACAAAATATGGCACCTTAACATGTTTGAGTTAAAGAAAATAACAGAAACAGGAAAGTCATTCTGGCCTTCACCCACCCTTCTCTCCTGAAACGCGTCATAAAATCCTCATTTGAGAGCTACCCTCCCTGTACCTAGAGGACAGGAGCATCCTTATCTCTGAAGACAAAGGGATGCCCAGAAGAATCCTAACTAAGAAGACTTAGTAAAGTTTTTCCCAGCTGACAACACTTACCACGTGCTCTCTGACCTATCCCATTTCTACATGACTGTGCGCTCTTGTCAAACCTAGCATAAAAATACTCGGATCTCTTTCTTCAGGTCTTCATTTCCTTTTGAAGGCTCCTACATTACTTAAAACTTATACTAAATAAATGTGTACACTTTGCTGCTATTAATCTGTTTTTGCCAGTTTCTTTTTCAGACTCAACCAGGGACCCTAAGGAGGTCAAGGAAAACTTTTCTTCCCTTACATTTCTGCAAGGAGGACGTTCCCTCATTAACTATTTGGTTACTTAGAGGTATACTTAATAAAGAAGAGGCAGAATGCATGTTGATTCTTTCCCTTTATTTATGAATTTTTTGTGTAATGTTTCCTAGCAACTTCTAAAATTGGCCAATGGTAGTTTATGTTTGAAATATCACTACGAACTCATGGGTTTAAAAATATTTGGAGTGTTTCAATCCCTTGCAGTCATATTGCTTATTGCCATCTTTGGCCAGTAGGAATCTCTTTATTGTGATTCTGAGAAATTTCAAGAGTCTTTAAGAGCTTTCTTGCTACCTAGTATGAACAGATGTTCTGAATTTATCTTGTATATTTCATTCCACAGACCTGGAGTCAGCTAGGATTGGTCATTATTTCATTGTCCAGAGCTAAGAAATATGTGTAAGTATATGTATATGTGCAAAATATAAAAGGGATTCATAGTGATATTGCCAGTTATGAATCAGAACTACAGAGATTTTCTTAACCACATGGATGCATCCCATGCTCACATGTTTATTGTTTCAGTATGCAGATTTTGGAAATATGCGTGTGTATATCCATGTGTGTACATATGTCTATATGTATTAAAATATTCCTACAGCTACTTTCAATTCCAATTCAGAGCTATAGCATTTTTAGTTAACCTCATAGATGCACAACTCTCTCTTTTCTCCCTAAATGGCAATTCTCGTTTGCAACCACACGAACTTCATTATTCCTTTGCTTTCTTCAACAATACATACATAGCAGTCTCAGAATAACCATCCGACCCTGCAACCAGCAATTGATTACCATTAACAATTTACTTGCAGTTTTATTTTCCTTTGGGTCAAAGGGTCCAGAATATGCCACTGTGCCATTAAAATTAATTTTGAGCCGAAGGCATTTCAGAGTAAGCTTTTTTCCTGACTTCTTTTATCTGCCTAAAAGCAGAACTTACCAAAAGAACTCAACTGTCATAAATCTATTCCTGGAGAGCAACCAGGAAAGATTGACTCTCCTCACTGGAGACTATAAGTCAATACCACGTCTCAACAGACATTGTCACAAACTATCATATAGCCCATCTATTCTCTTAAGGGCCCATTTATCTTTCCTAAAGGTTATTTGTTTTCCCATAAGTGAACTTTCTTCCCCCTCCCTCCCTCTATTAACAAGTCAATCATTTCCCATAAATACCTTTTACCTCTCTCCTTTTCCCTATTAAGATGGTATATAAGCCCAAAGTTCTAACCACCTATTTGAGTCATATTTTTATGAACTCCCATATGCATCTGATTAAATGTTGTCTTTTGTCTTCCTAATCTATCTTTTGTAAGTTTAATTCACAGGTCCCCAATAACTTTACCTAAGAGGGTAGAGGAAAAGGTTTTTCTCCTTGACAGGGTATATCTTATATGCCATTAGAAATGTTCAGGCAAATTACTATGTTTTAAAGTTTCTCTCTGTGGCCATTCCATCAACTAAAATCATAAGTTTATTTGTTTCAGTTTACTCTTAATATATAAAGATTGATTTTTTTACTTAAATTTGTTTAGAATTATATCAACGTTTCATATTGTTCCAAAGTTTAGACTTATACAATAAGCTATATGCAAAGAAATTTTGCTTCTATCCATATCTCATTCAACCTATTTCCTCCTCATGGGAAGCCTTTACATTTTTCAGTTTTATGTCTTATCTTTTCACATTTTATACAGGAAAATATGCAAGAATATTTATGTTCTCTTTTTTATTGGATAATCAACAGCAAACTGCACATTTTCCTCTATCTTGATGTTGTCACATTATATCACAGAGATCCCACCATGATATATAAAGAATGTTAGGAGGAAGATTTTTGTTTTTTCAGCTTCGGTTTGGTGGTTTGGGGCCTTCAAATTAACTGGTACTAGACAGATTCAGAGAAAAAACGACAAAGTTTATTTAAGTGTATACACAGGAGTACTCAGTGATGAGTTACTCACTCAATAGCCAGTGACAAAAGATTTATATATCAAACTTGACAAAAGGGGTTTAGGGTTTCAATAGGAATGTATGGAAGGTTCTCTTGGACTTTTTGATGCTGATGGAAACGGGCAGTCTATCTCCATGGCAGCTGAATTCACAGGAAACTCCCTCAGTTGAGGGCAGCTGTGCTTTTTTGAGGAATAAGGAAATTTCATATAAGATTTCTTTCTGCATCTTTTTTAGCTCAAATATTTTCACTTTAAAATAATCTTTATACCAGGGCCGGCCCCACGGCCAAGTAGTTAAGTTTGTGTGCTCTGCTGCGGGAGCCCAGGGTTTCACTGGTTCGGATCCTGGGCACGGACATGGCACCGCTTGTCAGGCCACGTTGAGGCAGCGTCCCACATACCACAACTAGAAGGACCTGCAATAAGATATACAACTATGTACCAGGCAGGGTTTGGGGAGTTAAAGCAGAAAAAAAAAAAAAAAAGATTGGCAACAGTTGTTAGCTCAGGTGCCAATCTTTAAAAAAACAAAAAAGCTATTAATATAATCTTTATACCAACTCTAAGCGTCTGAGTGGGTCTCCACAAGAGTTATTTCTCATTCCATTTCATAAATTCATAGTACTACACCGTGTATAGATGTGATACAGCTTATTCAATCAATTCTCTAATGATAGAGATTTAGGTTGTTTCTACCTTAAGTCACTATATTACAAATAGTGGTGTAATGAATAACTTGGTGCATAAAACTTTGTGTACTTTTTTCCAACTGTATATATGGGATAGATTCCTAAAGGTGATATTTGATTTATCATAGGGTAAATGCATATGCAATTTTCGCTGGATATTGCCAAATATCCCCCACATAAGTATACCATCTTGCCTTATCATCTAGCAATCTATGACAGTGTGTATTTTTCCTTTGTCTCACCAGGAAAGTATGTTATCAACCTTTCAGACTTTTCTAACCCGAGAGGTCAAAAATGGTAGCTCAGTGAAGTTTTAATTTGTATTTCCTTTATTGAAAGTGAGGTTAAACATCTTTTCATATGGTTAAGAGCCATTTGTACTTCTTTGTGTGTGTCTATGAAATGTCTTTTCATAACTCTAGCCCCTCGTTCTACAAGGCTGTGAATATTTTCACCTCTATTTTTTGAAGCCCTACTTTTAAAATGCTAGGCTACCTGGTTTAATAGTTTTATATTAAAAATTGTAACAGATTTTCCCGTAATATAATGGCAATTATTCTCTCCTTGACCAAACTCTGCCCAGTCTCCCCTGAACTTTTCAACTAGGTCTACTTCCATGTTCCTCTATGCATTGTCCAATTTAAGCAAGAATCGTGATAGGTCAGTGTAAGCAGAATCCCCACCCTCCATGTCTGACCATCCTTGTTATCTATTGTCTAATAGGTTCATCATCTGACACCACCTCCCAAGTGATGTGTGATCCCCTGGCCTGACTTCAGGAAGAATCCTCTTAGGTTGGTTGAGCCAGAATCCCCTTACTCCTCATGTTTCCTTTTAGTAATTTTCTATCCACTGACCCCCACCCTGCCCTGTGGCTGTAAATTCCCACTTGCCCGTGCTGTATTCAAAGTTGAGCCCCATCTCTCTCCCGCACTGCAAGACCTCCCTGCAGTGGTACCTACACCTATCACCATGGCCTCCCTGGAATTAAGTCCACCTTATCATCTTCAACAAGTGCCAAGAATATTTTTCCCTTCAGTAGTCACAAATGCTTTTCTCAGTTTGTTATTTATCTTTTTAGTTTGCTTCTGATGTTCTCTGGCAAGCAAAATTTTTATTTTATTTCTACATAATCAAGTTAATCAATCTTTTCACCTAATGTGTGTGAATTTTAAGTCATAATTAAGAAAGTTAGGGGCCGGTCCGGTGGCGCAGCGGTTAAGTGCGCAAGTTCCACTTCGGTGGCCCAGGGTTTGCCAGTTCAGATCCCGGGTGCGGACATGGCACCACTTGGCACGCCATGCTGTGGTAGGCGTCCCACATAGAAAGTAGAGGAAGATGGGCACGGATGTTATCTCAGGGTCAATCTTCCTCAGCAAAAAGAGGAGGATTGGCAGCAGTTAGCTCAGGGCTAATCTTCCTCAGAAAAAAAAAAAAGTTATATAGGAATTTACTTATGGATATGTCTAATATTTTATGTAGTACTGTACTATACTAGTATAGGATACAGCATGATTTATTTTTTCAACATTTAAATATCTGATTAAATTAGAATTTGTCATGGTGTGCGACGTGAGGACTTTGTTTTTCAATATTGTCATTCAGTTATCCTAACAGCACTTAAAAATCCATCATTTTGCCCACAGATTGGAGATACTATCTTTAATTTGTACAAAATGTCTATATGCCGTATGATGTGTGTCTAGATATTTTATATTCTATATTCATTGTATTCTATTCATGGGTCAATGTTTTACTATTTTACATATAGAGATTATATAAAATATTTTAGTATCTGATAGGACAATACCTCATTCCCCTTACCATTTTTCTTTTTCGAGATCCTTCTGGCTCTTTTTGCTGATTTTTTCTTTCAAATGAACTTTACAATCAAACTGTCTAGCTCCAGAACAGAAAAAGGTCTGAGGATGTTCTATTGGTGTTGCATTACATTTCTAAATTAAAATATGGAGAACTAACATGTTATGACATTGAATCTTCCCATGCTTTCGTCCTATTTAAGACCACACCATTTCTTTCCACATATTCAAGTTTAATTTGTTTTTTTTTTGAGGAGGAATAGCCCTGAGCTAACTTCTGCTGCCAATTCTCCTCTTTTCTGAGGAAGACTGGCCCTGAGCTAACATCCATGCCCATCTTCCTCTACTTTATATGTAGGACACCTACCACAGCATGGCTTGCCAAATGGTGCCATGTCCGCACCCGGGATCTGAACCAGCGAACCTCAGGCTGCCGAAGCGGAACGTGCAAACTTAACCTCTGCACCACCGGGCCAGCCCCTCAAGTTTAATTTTATACTACACATAAGTATTTTATAGTTTTTCATTAGGTGTTAAACATTTCTTACTAAATTTACCCTTTGGCAATTTTTCTATCATAAATTGCTTCTTCTATTCCATTTTATTCTCTATGTGATTTTTGTTTGCTTTTATATGTTATGGAATATATATATGTATAATGGAAATTTGTAGTATGTTTAATTTAAAAATGTTATTTTAATAATTCTCTTATTTTTTTTAGTAGTTTCCATGTATATAATCATATCATCCCCAAACAGAAATATTTTTACTTTTTACTCTCCAATTTTTATGCCTCTAGTATATCTTCCCAATAGTAGCAGGGAAAAATTTAGCTTTTAGGTAAGGAGGAAGTATATATATATATATATGTGTGTGTGTGATTTTGTTAATATAGTATTCATTATTCCTATTTTGTATGAGAGTGCTTGACATAAATGAGTATTGAATTTTTGCAAATAACTTATTGTGTTTATGCAATTGATTATGCAATTTTTCTCCTAGTCCTTTTATTATGGCTTATTATAGTGAAAACAACTTTTCACTTCTGGAGCACTCGACTGGGTCATATGCGTTACTTTTCAATGTGTTGTTGAATTAAGTTTACTATTATATTTAAGATTTTTGCATTGAAATTCAAGAGTCAGATTAGATTGTAGTTGACTATTTGGTGCATAATTTAATTAAATTTACCTTATTTTATAAAATGTTTGCAAGTATTCCTTCTATTACTATAATTTGGAATAGTTTAAGAAACAATGAGATTGTCTGATTTTAAAGCACTACTAGAATTTCAATGTGAATCTATTTAGACTTGAAAAAGAATTGAGAGTGCAGGACAGGAAACCCGTGTATCCATGGCCAATTTATTTTCCACAAGGAGGCCATGAAATTCAACAGGGAAAAAATAGTGTTTTCAACAAATGGTGTTGAGATGACTGGATGTCACAGGCAAGAGAAGGAAGCTGCGTTCTTGCTTCGTATCATACACAAAAATTAACTAAAAATGGAGCAAATATCAAAACATAATAAAATAAATAAATAAAACTCTTAGAAGACAGAATGGAATATTTCGAATCATATATCTGAAAAGGGACTTTTATCTAGAATTTTTAAGGAACTGTTACAACTCAATAATAAAAGACCAAATATCCAATTAAACAATGAGCAAAGGATCTAAGTAAACATTTATCCAGAGAAGACATACAAATGGCCAACAAGAGCATGAAAAGATGCTCAACATTGTTTGTCATCAGGGAAATGCAAATCAAAACCACAATGAGACAACACTTAATGCCCACTAGGATACTATAGTCAAAAAATCAGATAATAACAAGTGTTGGTGAAGATGCAGAGAAATTGATACCTTCTATCCTACTGGTGGAAATGTAAAATGGTACAGCTGCTGTGGAAAATAATCTGGAAGTTCCTCAAAAAGTTAAAGAGAATTATCATTTGACCCACTAATTCCACTCCTAGGTATACACCCAAGAGAATTGTAAACATATGCCCACACAAAAACTTGCACACAAACATTCATAGCATTATTATTCATAATAGCCAAAAGGTAGAAACAACCCAAATGTCTATCAACTAATGAATGGATAAGCAAATTGTGGTATATCCATACAACGGAATATTACTCATCCATACAAAAGGAATAAAGTACTGATACATGCTACAACACATATGAACCATGAAAACATTATACTAAGTGAAAGAAGCCAGTCACAAAAGACCATATACAATATGATTCCATTCATATGAAATGTCCAGAACAGGGAAAAGTATAGAGACAAAAAGTAGATTAGTGCTTTCTTAGGGCTGGGGGTGGGGAGAGGAAGGGGGGAAGGGAGGGCGTGGAATGAAAACTAAAGTGTATAGAGTTTCTTTTTGAGGTGATAAAAAACTACTAAAATTGACAGTGGTAATGATTATACATATCTATGACTATACTGGAAACAATTGAATTGTACACTTTAAATGTTTGAATCATGTTGTATGCGAATTATATCTCAATAAAGCTGTTACCCCCAAAATTGCATTTTCACTATGTTTATAGTTCAGACATTTTAACTATATATTTTCTCCAAATGAGGCCTTGTTATTTTGATTGAAATTAAACAGATTTTTCACATGTTCAGAAAACTGTTACCACGTCTTAAATCGTCTGGTTGGATGACTGAAACAGCATGATTTCTTTGCTAATAATAAGCCTCATAAACGCTTTGAGTTTTCTTGATCAATAGAGTTTGCTGTACCTGTGATCCTTAGCTGTTTGTATATTGAAAGTACTAAATCAGAGTAACTCAGACAAGTTTTCACCTTTATCTGATGAGACTCAGCCCTACGTATAATCAGTTTCTCTAGTGGATTAGCAACCATTTTGCTTTGTACACAAATCTTTGATTCGATCAAAAATATTGATGAAATTCTTTTTCTATCCAGGGATGTCGTTTACCTCACGCAGATAAAAGGCTATATCCATGTATTTCTCCACGCTTCTGAACCAGCCACAAAATGCCTCTTTAGTATTTTGTCACTGAAGGCATTTATCCCAATCATCTCAGGAAAACAAGGAACTTTCTGTCTTTGCCTTTGAACGCAGTGAGCAAGAAGTCACTGGAGAAAGAAAGAAAGAATCAAAACTTCATAGAATGGTATGGTCTTGTTAACACAGGCAGATATTCAGCTTCTGGCCCTTGTTTCATTTTCTCAAGCCCCTTTATAATCATTGAATCTTCAACTTCCCTGGTATAGCCACTGTTTCCTTCAAGGGTTGTCACATTCAGACTTTATAGCTGTAGGTGGTATGATGAGCTCTGTAAAACCCTCTTTTCCAGCAAGAGTTTCATGAGACTATAGGAAACTACAGAAATTTTTATTGAGATAAGCCTGGAGTCTGAAAATCAGAAAACGTGCATGGTCTAGCATGAACTGTGAATTTAAACTTGGCTCTTTCACTGAGGGCCTCAGAAAGGTCAATCACAAAAGATGGATCAAGTTTAAGATGCATACACAGTCACAGATTTCTGTGAGTTCTTCTCTACTATGAAAATAGAAATTCCTAATGATGGAGTCAGAGCATCCTTAAATCCTCCTCTAGTCCTGCACTATATAGTAGCTTGAGAACCTAGGTCATGGGATTTGCAGACATGAGTAGGAAGAGTCAAGTTGATAGAGGGCCAGGGAGAAACAGCTAGAAAACCTATCACTGTGGGCTCGCAGCCCATTTACACAATCTTGGCTACTTTCCTTAACATTTCCACCACCCTTGCTAGAAGGCATTTGCCCCACAACCAAAAGCGGACATTGGGGTCAGCCTGGTGGCTCAGTGGTTAAGTGTGCACGTTCCTCTTTGGCAGCCCGGAGTTTGCCTGTTCAGATGCCGGTTGCAGACATGGCACCACTTGGCCAGCCATGCTGTGGCAGGCATCCCACATGTAAAGTAGAGGAAGATGGGCATGGATGTTAGCTCAGGGCCAGTCTTCCTCAGCAAAAAGAGGAGGATTGGCAGCAGATGTTAGCTCAGGGCTAATTTTCCTTAAGCCAAAAAAAAAAAAAAAGCAGCCATGATATTCCATAAAAGTATTCCTCTTGAGGTTTCTCCAACATTTCTACTTCTCCCTTGACTCTGTTTTTAATCTATTGATGTGATAAGAATGGCATGGACAGAAATGGATGGTAGCTAAATGTAGCACAGGATTGTGGATATTCCAGAGAAAGTGCTAGAGGCATGGACATTGACTGTTACAAAGCAGATAATATGACTCCTCCATCACACCCCTCCATAGCCACTGCCATAATTTCCAGCGTGGAGGAGTATGACTTTTGATATAAACTCCAACATGTTCTGGACACATGCCAACTCTTTAGGAAACAAATTGTGGATCGGTATATTAACCATCTTTCCTTAGGACAGGGCAAGAGAGCTGAATGTACAAGTCCCAAGTTCCACGTTAGGCCAGATGACTAACTGTTAAGGGTATATAGCATTTAAATCAGTACTCTCATATCAAGACTAGGTCAAAAAACCCCAATGTTCATTAGTAGAACAAGGTATTGAATTTCTATCCACAACCTCTAAAAATAAAATAAAGTAATATCAGACACCATTAACTGAGAATAAAAATTTTATTCAGAAATAATTTGAATTTTAAATCTGGTTGCAACTTTGGGAATGGGTAGGTGAGCAGTCAGGGAACACAGAAATATCTGGGTTTTTTCTTGATTTGTAAATCTTGGCCTGGATTTCAGACACTGCTCCCTAGAGACACATTATGGAAAAACACGAAAGCCTCCTACTTGAAATTTAACACTTGTAAACAGTGTCTTATCCAGAAGGTCACCATCTGCAATTAAACATCATTTTTAAAGTCTAGAGGAAATGAAATGCTAAGTGTGACATTCTTTGGATCATGCCTCCAGTTTATTAAATTGCAGGAAATAAACATTTTCCATCCATTTTTAGTTATTTTCCTTCCTTTTAAAGCTGCAAGAGTAATATAGTAATGGTATTTGGTATATTTTGGACCAAATTTTTCCTTTTTAAATATCTATATTCAGAAAGCCCGAATCTGCCTCCTTCTGACAGAGATGTACAGCAACTATGTAAATAACGGAAAAGAATCGATAAAAGATGGATATTGAATTTGTGATGTATAGATAATTAATTATTCGTACGGTAAAATGTGAAATTACATCCTAGGTCACATCATACATAAAAATAAATATCTAAATGGTAATAATAAAATATAACGTTTTAAAATGAAAATATATTTAAGACATTAGATAAAGATTAAATACATTTAAAAAGATTCCTTTACAAGCAAACACAGAAGACGTCCCCATGGCCAAATGGTTAAAGTACAACACACTCTGCTTATGCAGCCTGGGTCTGTGGGTTCGGATCCTGGGCGCAGACCTACTCCACTCATCAGCCATGCTGTGGAGGCATCTCATATACAAAATAGATGAAGATTGGCACAGATGTTACCTCAGGGTTAATCTTCCTCAAGCAAAAAGAAAAGAGGAAGATTGGCAACAAATGTTAGCTGAGGGTGAAACTTCTTCACCAATAAATAAATAAATACCAAATACAAAAATAAAAGCTAAACAGAAAGATGAAAAGGGATAGTCCAAAATAAAATCTCTTTTCTGCCTTACTTCCCATTATTAATTAGGAACAATTAGAACTGAATATAGTGATCTTTTCTCTCACTTAATGATTTCCCTCATAATTTGACTTGGTGTTAGCATCAAGCCCTATTGCCCAGTCATTGTCCAATTTTGCATTTCAATTTAGAATGAATTGCCCATATGCCTTGGCTTGGTGTAATGTACCTCTCTTTTTACTGATGTATATACATTCTGGAAAACAGATTCAAGGCAAAGAGACACAAGGGAACTATGTAACAGACGGAATCAAATCATTAAGAGAATTGCTTTTACCCTATCCTTGTGCGGATAAGCCAATTCATCATCTCACTGTTTAGTCAACCTCTCACATCCCATCATCCTCAACTGGTGAACATGAATCAGAATGATAATCTTTAAGATTAAATTTTATGTCCTCAAAAACTAGCCACATGTATTCTCCTACCCAGCTGGGGAGATAATAGCCATTCACATTTACTACAGAGTGGAGTTTATTACTGTCTGATCATTACAACCCAAAGGGAAATCTAAAATCTGCTGGAGTGTTAAAAGGAACCATTTAGTTCACCAACACATTTGTAAGTCCAGAGACAGTATTATTTGTCAGGTTTGAGTGTTTATTTGTGTCACGGTTTGAAAACATGATCTCTCTCATTCTTGCACTTGGTACAGCTTAATACATGTGAAGAAGTGAGAACCATACTGGGAAGAGACAAAGGTCAACGATTTTAAAATTGTAAGTCACCACTCAGTGATTTTTCCAACTTTTTTTTTAAAGAAAGGATAGCCTGAAACGCAATGGAGTGCAGCGCAGTGCAATGTGGTAGAAGAAGACAGAATAAAACACTGAGACGGCAAATGCATACGCTTAGTGCTTCCTAAGACATTCTGAAACTGTTACCGAACCTGAAGTGAGTTCACTCACCCGTTGCACAGCAAGCCAATCTCTGACACCGGGTGTGGTGGAAGAAAGCAGGAATTTTATTTTTGCACAGCGCTGAGCAAGGAGAGAGGGCAGCTAACACTGAAATCCCAAACTCCCCGAAAAGCTAAAAGGAAGAGTTTTTATTTGGGGTTTTAGGTAGGGGAGGGGGAGCATATGGCCTTGCTGATCAGAGCTTTCCCACCAGCCTGTCTTTGGCCTTAAGACACTTGCAGAGAGGAGAGAGCTCATGACCTTGCTGGTCAGCAGCTTTCCCACCAGCCTATATCTCTTTGCAGGGAGGAGATGATCCAGGTGCTTGTCCTTGACGGTGTCTGTCTCCATGGAGGATAGTAGATTCTGGAGCCAGGAAGCCAGAGAGTAAGCAGGGAAAGAGTGTTTTGGTTTCAACCCCATATATGCTGGGTTTAATGTGGGGAAACTGATACCAGGGTCGGTATCAAAACTACTTTAGATATATATGTGTCCTGAACTACAATATAAAAATATCTTACTGTGAATCATGATCCAAAAATTTGAAATTCACTGTCTCTACAACAATTAGATTTTGAGATCCTGTTCAACCATTTGCGAAAGGGGAATTCTAGATGATTAGCAGGTAAAAGTGAAAGTATCAGGAAATCACTTTATCATTAGTAACCTTAGAAAAGGTAAGAATAACTGACATATAAGTTTGTGCATGAGGCATATGAAAGGGCTTTGTAAAATATTTAGCACTATAGTGCATATCAACGCCTCTTTTATCTGGGAGGGGTTTTTGTTGTTGTTTGTTGCTTTTTACAGTATTAATAATAATGCTCAGGCCCCATCCTATAGATTTGCCCATGACCATGTGTGTTTGATAGATTACATAGGTGAATGTGTAGCCGGGGTTGAGAACACTGGCAATATGCAAAAGTGACAAGTGAAACACTGAGTTAGAGTAAATGTCCTTAATGTGAACTTATCTAATGGACAGGTAACATGGCTTTGCTACTTGTGAGCATAAAATGTTTGATTTTAACTGTCAGGGAAAAACCGTCTATTTCAGAAATCTATATAGAATAATAGCGAAGGTGTAGAGTTATAATTTGAGACTTAAACTGATAAAAGATTTATCCTAAGCATCTGAGCCCTCATTTGGGAATAAAAGCATAGAATTTAGCACGCACAGTTAAGTCGGACTACAAGAATTATGTGAGGTTCGGCAGAGCCTCTGGTTTTCTCATTCAGGAACTGTTCCTAGCCCTAAACCAAGTGGCTAGGAGAGTACAGGAGTCCCCCTTTATCCGCAGGGAATATGTTCCAAGACCCGCAGGGTATGTCTGGTATCACAATAGTACTGAACTCTACATATACTATGTTCTTTTCACTTAAAGGAAGCACTTTACGGCTACTCTTCGGCATATCTGAATTGCCAGCATCACCACTCTTGTGCTTTGAACCTATTATGAAGTAAAATAAGGGTTACTTGAACACAAGCACTGAGATACTGCTGCAATTGATCTGATAACCAAGGCAGGATATTAAGAGACTAACAGGCAGGTAGCGTATACAGCATGGATACATACACAGCTGGACAAAGGAATGATTCACTTACCCGGAGGGTGGGAGCGGAAGTGCACGAGATTTCAGGAGGCTACCCAGAACAATGAGCAATTCAAAACGTATAAAATGTTTATTTCTGGAATTTTCCATTTAATATTTCCAAATCACAGTTGACGGTGGAAAACCAAAACTGAAGAAAGTGAAACCATGGATAAGGAGGGACTACTGTAGTCTTTCTTCTGTAAAGGCCACGTCTACTTGAGAATGTTTGCCCCCTGCTCTTTTCGTCTTGCACCAACGTATCTGCCACTGGCTTCGTGCTTTAATTTCTTAGCATAGAGATTTCTTAGACATTGCTTGTCTCAGGATTACACACTCCTGACCCTCTGTAACTGACCACACTTGTCTTTAGACTCTTTAGGGCTGCCATCTCTTTAGTCTAAGATCAGCCAGTATTCTTAAGCTCATTGATCAGTGGGATGATGTTTTAAAATGATTTGGTGGGAAGAGTCTTTTCCTGCGTGGAGTCTGAACAAAACGTAGACCTTAGTACAAATATGTGGATCCCATTACCCTTTTTGCTAGGTGAACTTTTAGATAGCTACACTGAAATAACAACCTTCAGATCACTCTATGCTCAATATTTCAACATACATGATTTTTTATTATTTATTCAAACACTGGGAGAGGTCTGGGAGATGATGGACATCATCATGGACAACTGGGAAAGGATTTGAGCAGGAAGGACATAAGAGGGAAATGCAAATTACAACAATTTCTGGCTTCGCTTTGAACCACTAACTTAACAGATACATCCTATATACCTACAGGAACACTGTACAAAAGTTGGGGCAATACACATGGGAATAATGTTTGGGATCTCCATTCAAGGAATATACATTCTACAAGAAGAAAAGAGACGTGTAATTATCCAAAGTGCTAGGTTGAAAAATAATACACCACTTAGCAAATCTGCCAGTTGAGGGTTGGATTCTTATGCATCACAGTTTTATAGCTGCCAGCAATCCCAAAGAGCAAAACCATTTCAGCACAGAAAAATAGAAAATATTTTAATTCTTTTAAAATAAGACTGTTTATTTCTGTTAGAAAGAAAGGCAAGTGAGAGATTAGACAAATTTATTTATTTTCCAGTTAAGCCAATCTATTGGGAAATTAATTCAAGGAAGACAACATGGCATTTTAAAGCACATGTGTTTGCAGGGGTCAATTCGTTACTAGAGAGTGGAATTATCAGTCCTCATGGCTTCATTAGCGGCGACCTTGGTCCTTCTTACTTCTGAGTCATAGTTTCTCAGAGAACAAGAACTTCCAGTAAAATAATAGTTTAAAGCTTCCAGAATAATCAACCTTGTACATAGATGTTATCCTTTCACCTTTTTTAATTACCAGGAAACAGGTACTTTAAAGGTAAAGAAGTAAATATTGGACAGGAAAATTGGAATTCTGTCTTAAACCGAGATACAGACAGATCCCCTAAAAGACCCCCAGTGGGACAAGCTCAGTGTTGTGAGAGGGGACAAGAGGAAATCCAGTTCATAGCCTAAGCCTTAAGCATAATATGCTGGTGATGGGATGATTTTGGGGCTGACAATCGAGTTTATCTTTTATGAAATACTCTGGGTGGCATCTAGCCCCTGCTAGCTTCCAAAGTGCCTTGGAGAAACTACCCATATCCTCCCTAAACTAGAAAAACATCTTCTGCAGTCCTGGTAGGTCATGCAAGAATATCTTAGCTAGCTGGGAGAAATAAGGGCTGGAGTCAATGGATGCATCTAGTAGACAATGTATATACACAAGGAAATGATTTAAGATTAAAAGCTTCCCCTATACCACTTGAGTCATAGACTGACAAACTTACATGTGAGGAGAAGAGAAATCCTATAAACCCAAATCCTTATTTTTTTAAAAAAAATAAAAAAGGAAAGAATGGAAGTAGCCAAATGTTTTTCTCCTCTTTGAAATGTTTCTATATAACTGGGCTCATTATGAATCATTTCTATTCATTCATTTACAATATGCTTTGGTTCAGTATATTTATGTAACCCTCAAGGCTACATCATAACATATGGATTTCTCAAGCCAAGTGCAAACTTCTTCCCAATTTTGGCTCCATGTTTTGTGGAGTGTGATCACGGTGGTGGTAGGTGTGGGATCATATATAGACATGAACATAACACTTTAGGCAATTCCAGAAGTTTCACAGACCCTGAACACCTCCATGTGCCCCCAAAGCAGTCACCAAGATTAAGAAATGCTATTCTATTGGATTTTTTAGGTTTTCATATATTTGATTGTTCATGGGTTTTATTGTCTATATAATAGGAACTACTGTTTTTGGGGTTTTTTATCTTCTTTTGTTTTTTCTGCTTTTTCTCCCCAAATCCCCCCCATTATATAGTTGTATATTTTAGTTGTGGGTCCTTCTAGTTGTGCTATATGGGACGCCGCCTCAGCATGGCATAATGAATGGTGCCATGTCCACGCCCAGGATCTGAACCAGCGAAACCCTGGGCCGCCAAAGCGGAGTGCTTGAACTTAACCACTCGGCCATGGGGCCGGCCCCTGAACTACTGTTTTTTAAATTTACTTTTAATTTTTAAAAAGTTTTCTTACACTAAAAACAGAAAACCCAGTCCATTGGCATCCACCCTGCAACAACCTGGGTATCTTTTGATTTCACAGTTCACAAAGGATCCTCCATAGTGGTTCTCTGGGTAACTTACCTACAGATTAATTCCCAAACCAAGGTAAATTGCTTCCCCATATTGTCTTAAGCAGGGTTATCTGAATTTTGGGCAAGCTTGGGCAAAGTGTTGCATTTTACAGTTTATTGAATATTCTTGTTTACATACACATATATAAAACAGATATGAAATATATACATGTGATATATATCCATCAACATAGCAAAACTCAGCCATACATTCTAAATTTCAAAAGAGATGTCCTTTTGTTTCATACTATGCCAAAGAAATAAAGTTATTCCTAAGATCTTTGATGAGACATTTACCCATTCTCTTCGTAGTAATCTCTCTCTCTCCGAACTTCTAATACCAGGCATCTCTAAGCAGAGGATTCTCTTTCTTCCATGTGTGTAGCCTTGACTATACCCTACATCCCATTGCACTGACATCAGATGTGAGACCTCTACCCTTGCAGAGCAATTCTCCCCTATGCAGAGCAATTCTCCCCTATGCAGGGATGCACTAGAGGCCAGGTTCATCCTGAGCTCTACACACAACAAGTGGCCCATCAAAAGACTGCAGAAGCAGAGGTAGTTCATCTTTCTCGTTGTCATGGTTATTAGCAAGCATTGCTGCTTTATTACTAGGAGCAGAATCTAACACACATCCTCAGTTGTGTTCCATGACAGGCCTGTATGTCACCCTGGATAAGATGGCAGGGAGGAAGGAACTGTTTGTTCTGCTATAATTCATGGCTTGGTTGGCATCTGTTTTTCACAAATAGAACCGATGTCAGCGATGATTCCTCTGAATAAACATTTTTTCAGAAAACAATAATTCTAATTGGATTGCTTTTTAAGGTAATACTTGGCACAAATATGGGATTACAATATTAACTAACCACACAGTTCAGCTAAAATCCATCCAGAAAAGTGTGAAATGGGCCCTGCTGAAAGCATAAAGCAATGAGTCACAAACTCACAGCTAACACCTAGGGAGACACAAACACAGATGTCATCTCCCCTTCTTCCTCCTGCTTCTCACTCACACCCACCGACTGAGGAGGCTGGTGAGATTTTTCACAGATGCAATGTGCGTAAAAGAGGCTTAGGTTGTTTGTTGGAAGCTTTTGCTTTGTTTTGTTTTGGTTTTTCTGTGTGTATTCGTTTTGATTAACGTACCCCAGAATTTCTCCAGAAACGATATTTATCTCCCATGTCCATTTGCTTATTATACCTCAAAATAATGTAAAGTGGAAGGATCAGCATGCCTGAGTTGATGCCGGCCACATTGATATAATGATTTCAGATAATGAGGAGAGACAGAAAAATAATAAGACAGAAGAAAAGAAGAGAGAAAAAAGAAGTAAGAAGAAGAAAGAGAAAAGTGAAAAAAGAAGTTAAAGGAACGGCAACAAGGAGGCAACAGAGGATGACATATCCTTTTGGTACCTAAATTATGTCAGCATTTTCCTGGAACCATGGAGGTGAGGTTTACTATTACTATTATTTAATAAATAGCATGCTCCCTTCTTGCAATCTCAATCTGAATTGTGCTCAAGAATACTGAGCTTCTAATTGCTTAACAAGCTCTTCCCACCCCCATTCCTACCACACCCAGACAAGAAGAAAGTCTATTTGCCCTTTCAGGCTAGACTACAATTATGAGCTATGCTTTGAAAATCTAAACTATGGTGACTGGTCATGATGGGTTGAATTTTGTCTCTCCCCCACCCATCGCCAGCCAGATACGTCGTCCTAACCCCCAGTGCCTCAGAATGTGACCTTATTTAGAGAGGATCTCTACAGAGATAATCAAGTTAAAATAAGGTCATTAGGAGGGGCTCTCAGTCAACATGGCTGGTGTCCTTATAAAAAGGGGAAATTTGGAAACAGAAATGCACATAGGGATTTTCTACATAAAGACAAAGACAGAGATCAAGGTGATAATTCTACAAGCCAAGAAACACCAAAGATTGCCAGCAAACCACCAGAACCTAGGCAAGAGGCATGGAATGGCCTCAGCAGAAACTGACCCCGATGACACCTTGATCTTGGTGTCATCCGGATCTGTGTCATTTCAAAACTGTGAGACAATAAAGTTCTACTGTTTAAGCCACACAGTTTGTGGTACTTTGTTACAGCAGCCCTCGCAAACTAACTCATTGGCCTCGTTCTCTCTATGTCCTACAGGACTCACAGATCACCGATGAAGGATTCAAGGCTCTATAGAGTTAGGAAAAATGTAAAAGTCAGGATAAATGATTTTAAGGTGATATAGAAGGACAACCATTTAGCAACATCTCAATTTAACATCTTTATATTCTGGAGAGAAAACATGCAACTGTCGGAAATGTTATAAATCTGAGGGAAAAAACAAAACAAAACAAAAAAAGCACTTGGCACCGGCCATGTGAGTTCTTAAATAAAACTCATAGTTTTACTTATTCTGAACCAGTGCAAACATCACCAATTGTCATCAGGATATAAAATATAACCAAGGAAAGTCTATGAGTGCCATGTCACACTGAGCCCTCCTCCTGTCATAATTGAAGTGCTCTATGCCACAATGTCCCCAGACCCCTACATCAACATTTTGGCAGTGGTAAGTTTTACACTATACCTCCCCCGAGAGGTGGAGTGAATAAATAACCAAATAACCATATGGTTTTGCGCGATTGGCTTGCAAATAATATTCACCTACTGAATCCCAAAAGGGTGCTAATCTAACTTGATTTGGGAGCATAAAGCTCCTTACCCCAATAACTCCATCACACACTGCATTACAGTGCATTCTGGAAAATTATGCTTTTTGCTTCCTTTTATGTGAGTACACTAGTCCCAGAGTCACATTCAACCCTAGTGTGCATTTTAGATGCTGTCGCTACTCAGGAAGTAACAATACTTACTCATAGCCATCCTAAGATAACCTGCCTCTCCCGTTAAACAGACTTGAGTGGCTCTCATGATATGTGGAATGAGGTTAAAACAATTTAACCTGATTTTCAAAAGAAAGGCTACCTTCGAAGATGTGAGAAATTTGATAATTATATGCAGTTATTCCCAAGGGTAAACTTTGTTGTTGTTAGGGCGGTCAGTAGATTCCGACTCCTAGTGACCCCATGTACAGCAGAGCAGAATCCTGCCCGGTCTGTTTGTGCCATTCTCCCATCTTCCGGCGCTATCTCGGACAGTGCTCTGCTGCTATTCATAAGGTTTTCACGGCCAAGTTTTTTGGAAGTGGGTGGCCAAATCCTTCTTCTTAGTCCATCTTAGTCTGGGAACTCCTCCGAAACCTGTCCACCACAGGTGACCCTGATGGTATTTGAAATACCAGTGGCATAGCTTTCAGCATCACAGCAACAAGGATAAAATTGATATAATTTATCGAATACTTAACACGTGCCAGTCATTGGGCTTTGCATATATTATTTCATTTAATTCTCATCAAGCCAGAATATCTTTTTTCTCTACTAATCTAATTTTTATGTAAGAATTATATTTGAAATACATGAATAAATTAATGGGTTTAATTTTCAGATTTTATTTTTTTAAAGATTTTATTTTTTTTGTTTTTCTCCCCAAAGCCCTCTAGTACATAGTTGTATATTCTTTGTTGTGGGTCCTCCTAGTTGTGGCATGTGGGACGCTGCCTCAGCGTGGTTTGATGAGCAGTGCCATGTCCGCACCCAGGATTCGAACCGATGAAACACTCGGCCGCCTGCAGCGGACCGCACAAACTTAACCACTCGGCCACGGGGCCAGCCCCTAATTTTCAGAATTTTAAAATAATACTTAAATGGTGTTGTTATCCCTTTCGTTCCAACCCGAATATGCATCTGTGGATCTTTGGAAGTTAAAGCTAGACAATACATATGACTTTCAGATATCTGCGTGTATTCATCAGCAACTGATTAATAGGCCCAGCATATCTCTTAACTTAATTCCAGAATATTTCCTACCACCCTTTATCAGAGGAACGTTAGTATTTTCCAATAGTTCACTTAACCAACAGGCATCACCTACAGAGGGTTGTCGTAATCTCCATGATGAATAATTTGTAAGATTACCTATAAAAGAATACTCCATCCTCTTAAAAGCTGACCATAAATTTAGGATTTTAATTTTTTAGAAAATGTAATACTATACAAGCCAGTGAAAGAGGTATTCCGAAAGCAAATGTGTTTCATAAGAATATAAAGGAAATATTGCCGAGGACTAAACAAGAACAATGTTCACCTACATTCCTATCTAGGATGAATTGTGCGATTGATATAATAAAGAATGTATGCTTTCAAAATAAAGGTAATAAAAACATCACATTTTATACGGATTTGCTGCTTACTCTTTGCTTGAAAACCACTCTGTGAGGTAGTTAAAGTTGTAATGATTCTCCTATGAGTTTAATTGAGAAAGCAAGGACCCACAAACGTTAAATAACTTACCTAAAGTAACACAACTTCAAATTTTGTTGTTAAAAACCTAGATTACTAAGAGCTGCAATTATTCACAAGGACTTTAGCGATATGCTAGGCCTTCAAGGATGCCATGAAGTGGCTAGACAAAGACCTCACTGGATACAAGGGATTGAATGGTACCACTTTGGAAACTTGGACACTTTTTTTAAAATTTATTTTTATTTATTTTAATTTGTTTTTGCTTATGTGTGAGGAAGATTGGCCCAGAGCTAACATCTACTGCCAATCTTCCTATTTTTGCTTGAGGAAGATTATCGCTGAGCTAACATCTGTGCCAGTCTTCCTCTCTTTTGTATGGGGGACACTGCCACAGGGAGGCTTAATGAGTGGTGTGTAGGTCCACACCCAGGATCCGAACCTGTGAACTCCGGGCCGCCGAAGTGGAGTGCACAAACTTAACCACTATGCCACCTGGCTGGTCCCCACTTTGGACACTTTTAAACTAAAAGTATTATACTAAAACACCCCATGATGTTTCCAGAACTGGTTATACCGAACAGCTCGAGAGAGCTGTATCTTAAGGTTATTTAGTTGATTTTCACAATGTCTGTTCCCACCTGAGTCATAACTACCATTTTTCCACATTCCCATTAAATTAAATTAATATGAAAATTCTGAACTGTGAATAAAAACAGATTAAAGAAACAAGAACTAAGATGCAAGGCTATCTAAAGACCAGGATGCAAAAATATACCAAGAAGATATTTTAGATCCAAGGGATACACAGCAGCTGGAGCTGAGGATGGGGCAATGAGACTGTGATGGAGAGAGGGATGGAGAAGAGTGAGGGAAGGGATTGCCAAGACGGTATGAACAAATTTGGGGGGATGCTGGAAATGTTGACTCTTGATTGTGGTGGTGCTTTCATGAGTGTACACATATGTAAAAACTTACAAAATTGTGCACTTAAATATGTTCAGTGTATTGTATATCAATCATACCTCAATAAGACCTTTTTTAAAAAATGAGCAAAAGACTTGGAAAGATTTCATAGAGAACAGAAAGAATATCCAAAAGGCCAATAAACATTTAAAAAGATCATTCAACTTGTCTTCAGGGTAAGGCAAACTAAAACCACAAAATAATATCACTACAGACACACAAGTATTGCTAAAATGTAAAAGACAAAAACAAGTGTGGTGAGGATGTGGAGAATTGGAACTTTAATGTACTACTGGTGATAGTGTAAACTGGTATAAACGCTCTAAAAGTATTTTGCTTATCTATTACACTGATCACAAGCATATCTTTTGACCCAGAAACTCCACCTCTAGGTGAAAATACAACAGAAAAAGCATACATATATTCAAGAAAACAAGATAGTCATGCGCCACATAAGACGTTTCAGTCAACAGCAGACTACATATATAACAGTGGTCCCATAAGATGAGCACCATATAGCTTAGGGGTGTGGTAGGCTATAGCATCTAGGTTTGTGCAGGTATACTCCATGACATTCACACAAAGACAAAGTCATCTAATGATTCATTTCTCAGAACACGTCCCTGTCATTAAGCAATACATGATGATATATAATAATTTTATGAAAACATTATTTTTATAGCCATGCAACTGTCAAAAAAGAAAAATATTGTTCCATAGAATAGAAAAATAAGTTGTAGTATGTTCAAGCCATGTACAAGGCATCAACAATGAGAATGAATGACCTACATGCATCAATTTAGTTGGATCTCGAAACCTGATATTGAGTGAAAGAAACCACTATATAATTGTATACAGTGTAATCTCATTTATATAAAATTGAAAGTAAGAATAGCTATTCTAGGAAGTGAGTCATCAGGATGGTGATTCCTTGTGATGGGGGCGATGGAGGAGTCCAGGCAGAGTGCTCTGGCATGCTGGTAATGTTCCATTGCTTGATCTCGACTGTGGCTGCATGGTTATGGTCAATTTATCAAACTCCATAGAGCTGCATATTTTTAGGTGCACTTTTCTGTATGTATGCTATTTTTAATACAGAAATTTAAGAATTACACATATATGAAATGAGAGTGATGAAGGAAAGAAAATATTAATCAAAACCAAAACTAACTGTAGTTCTTTATCCCTCCTAAGAGAGGTGCAAAATGCACATCCATAACTCTCCCTTCTCTGCAAGAAGAAAAACAGCTCATTCAAAGCCTCTTCCACTGATAGGCTCTTGCTTCACAAAGTATATTAAGAACACTATTTATTCAAAGGTAAGGCTCAAAGTTTAGGAAGGGATGGAAAGATAAATACCATGTAAAATGAAGTGAGCAAACAAGTTATATGAGAGATCCTAAGGGTTGGAAACTCTAATATATATAATTATTTGTAATTACTTGTTCACTCCCCTATCCTTGGGTTGCTTCCTTGCCACATTGACTTTGGTCTTGGCCATGTAGGCATGAGGAGACATGGCATTTGGTATATCCAAGCAGAGAGTTTAAATGCATTGCATGGCTTGGCTGGGGACCTCTTGTACTTACTTTCCACCAAGAGCATGACATGTCCCAGAGAGTGGCTATTCCTTCAGCCTGGGTTCCCAAATGAGAAGATATGTATAATCCAGCAAGCTGACCGAGCCCTCCCAAGCTCCTCAGAGCTCCAGCTGACCATCAACTCTCAGGTGATGTGAGCAAGACAGAAAGTTTTGGAAGCCACTAAGATTTGAGGTGCTGTTATTATGCAGTATAAGGCATTCACAGAACAGTACAAGCAGCAGAGGAATATCCTCATCTCCGATCTTAAGTAACATTAATTCTAAAGTAAACCAAGGAAAGTAGCTGTTAATAAATGCCTCTGTTCTTTAGAGCGGACAGGTGAAAATGGGGGCATTGAGACTTTTGCAAAGAAAGATTCACAGTAGAAACAGCAAGGAAAAAAGAAAGGAAAAGTCAAGGAAAAATCAATATCTATTTAGAGAGGGCCTTCTTTTTAAAAAAAATCAATCAGAATTCCTTCTGAGAGGAAATAGTTGACAGTACTCATAATGTTTGACCTCAACCAGACCTCCTAGTAAACAGTCTACTACCCTAATTAGGTTTAGTAACTGGGGAACATATCTTTAAAATGTTTTTAGTAGTACGTACTTGGGCACCCAGATTGCTTCTTATAAATAAGCCTGGAATTTGTAAAGTTGTGGGCCATGGTTGGCTGAAGAATACAAAGTAGTACAGATTTTTTTCTCTCTGTGTGACTAAGAGAGAGTAAATACTGAGAAGCTCTAACCTCAGGCAGATCCCCCTGAGAACAAGGTTCTGTACATATTGTTAGTGATGTCTGCTACTGCGAAGCCAAATCTTGACCTAGGGAAAGAAGCATTTTATAGAAGCTATGTCTGATGGATTGTGGTCCCTCCAGAGAAGAATGTAGTGTTTCTGTTGCTTTCTTGCTTTATTGTTTTTATACCTGACAAATTTGCTGTTGGCCAGGTACTATGCTAAGTCTTTGATGGGCTATTTGAGCAGTAGAGGAGACAGGGGTTATGGACTGAATGTTTGTGTGCCCCCAAAATTCATCTGCTGAAATCCAATGTGATGGGATGTGGGGAGGTGGGGCCTCCGGAAGGTGATAAGGTCAAGAGGGTGGAGACCTCCTGAGTAGGATTAGTGCCCTTATAAAAGAGACTACAGAGAGCTCCGTTACCCCTTCTACTATGTGAGAACACAGCAAGAAATAGGCAGTTTGCAACCTAGAAGAGGACTCTCACCAAAACTCAACCACGCTGGCACACTGTTCTTGGACTTCCAGCCTCCAAAACTGTGAGAAATACATTTCTGTTGTTTATAACTACCTAGTCTATTGTAGTTTGTTGTAGCAGCCCGAGCTGACTAAGACAACAGGGCAACAGGCAATTTCAACCTTGTGCTGACAGAAATCAACACAGGATACTAAGGAAAAAAATGACTCACTTAATTTTGAATCCTTTAAAATTTTTTTAATCATTAGTCTTTCTCAGAGTCTTGTGATTAATAAATAGCTTGGTTAATTAACATTTATTTAATTGCATTACTTTTCTTAGTTTGTAAGCTCTCAGAAGGAAAGCATTTTGACTATTTACTTCTCTTTGAATACTGCTAAATTCTCTAGTCTATCCACTCATTTCAATTAGGTGCTGAATAAAATATTTTATAAAGAAAAGAAAAATATAATAAAAATAGAAGTCATTCAAATATTCAGTTTATAAAGATGTGAATAATTTTTTTTTCAAAATGTAGTGCCTTTGGCACAGCACAAAGAAGACAGAAATAATATTTATTTTTATGCATTTCATGTATGCTCCATGACCCTACAATATTTCTTCCAACATAATCCTACCTTATGTCTTTCTGCAAGGCTTGTTTTAAAAAATATAATTATATCCAGGGATGGGCATTTTTACTACATGACAGATTGTACTTTACAACTTCTGAGAAGAAAAGTTACTTAAATATGAATAGAGATCTTATTTTTTTCCTTAGAGAAATGGTACTCTGTGTCTGTCTAAAATTGTGAATATGCCATCTTCAAAAGTCCAGCAGTACAATTTAATATATTAAAAGAACAGAGCTGGACACAAACTTATATATATTCAGTACTAAAAGATTTAGTAATGGATTTACATACATTTCTTGTAAGTACTTTTTGACTCTAAATATGAGCACCTCTCCTCTTCTTCAGAATGTTGGCATCTGAAATTGCCTTTTAGGTAATGCATTGAGAACAAAACCTTCTACTTTTGGAAGAAGTCTAAGTGGAATCCTAGCTTCTCCTTTTCTGTCCATGATTATGGTATTTCCTCATCACTTATGTCATAAAAGTGGAGTAAATAGCCTGAAATTGGGGGTACTGTGGAATGGTTTTCCTGGAAAGAGTGATGTGACATTGAGATCACTATAGATTTCCATTGGCTAGCCATTTTATTTTTTGCAAAGCTCTGGAATTTGGGTATTTCTTGCCAAGAGCACGGTGTGTCCTCTAATTAAGTTTACATGCACCAACAATCTAAGACTTCTGCAGAAAAGAATGACTGAGATGTAAATATTAATGAGATATCTTAGTAGTATATCCATATGATGAAATATTGTTCAGCAATAAAGAGGAATGAACTACTGATGGATAACATTGATGAACCTCAAAAACACGCTAAGTGAAAGAAATCAGTCACAAAATACTATATATTGTATGATTCCATTTACACAAAAGGACCAGAATAGGTAAATCTATAGAAACAGAAAGTAGATTAATGGTTGCCTAGGGTGTGTGTTGTGGTGAGGGAGGAGGTGGATCGCAAATGACTGCTAATAGGTACAAGGTTTCTTTCTGAAGTGATAAAAATATTCTAAACTTGATTGTTTCCTAACTCTGTGAAAATCTCAAAAGCCATTGAATTGTACATTTTAAACAGCTGAATTTTATGGTTTGTAACTTGTATTTAAATAAACTTTATAAAAAGAGCCTAGACTATGATTAATTTTAAAAGTACATTTAAATTTATAAAATTCAGTAATGAATTTTAAAGTCATTAAATATTTGGAATAGTGTGAAACTAATCATTAATACTATTCCCATATGTTTTAAAACATGTAAAGAATTCTACTATCTGTTAATTACAAAGTAAGTGTCTTTCTATTTGTCAGACTAAAGGCCTAATTTAATCCTGGCTAACATTAGTGATTTGGCTCATTAGCCTACATCTTCTCAACAAACCACCTTTTCAGTCAACAGTCTAAAGTGTGTCTCTGAGCCATTCCCAAATTGAAATTTCCCTGGGAGCATCTATTAGGGACAAAGTTGTAAAGTAATTCCCAACCCATTTTGGCTCCATCTTTTTCACCCAGATATAAAATGTATTTACATGAACACAATAATGCAAACCCCAAACATGAGTTTAACCTAGTCATTTATTCCATTATATTGTATGTGGGCAGAAGAATGACAGAGGTAGGAGTTATAAGAGTATTAAATCCTTATTTTTCAAGGAAGAAAATCAACAGTTACTTATAAAATTTAAATATTAAAAAATTAAAGAAAATCACGTTTTCTAAATATATAGATTTCTAAAAGAAAGGCTTTTGGGCATCTGCAATCATCACTTTGGAGGACTGGTACAGGGATTATTAGAATTATTTCAATTTCAAAATTATGTGCATGTAAAACGTGGATAAAAATTAGTCAATTTAATAAAAAAGATAATAAAGTTATTTTTCTTGGTAACTATGTCATACTTCTTCTCTGTTTGTTTCAGCTACTCACAATCATGTCAGTAAACTGTCAGCTGACTGGGTTTTGGGTCGGTACCACAGCTTGTAGTTATTTTATGCAATGTGCACATGGGCATTGCAAAAACCACAGAGATGGATTTGTACAAACTAGCAGGATTGCTTTCTCATTTGGTTTGTTTGTTGTTTTTTTTATTTTGTCAGTTAATTTTTACATAAAAGTATTGTCAGTTTGGTGGAAGGAAGACAAATATTTCACCTGTTGCATCAAGAGTTACATATGTGCTAGCCCTGATGGCCTAGCAGTTAAAGATCTGCGCACTCTGCTTCGGTAGCCTGGGCTCAGTTCCCAGGTGCAGAACCATATGACTTGTCTGTCAGTAGCTGTGCTGTGGTGGTGGCTCACACAGAAGAACTAGAAGGACTTACAATAAAATATACAACTATGTACTGGGGCTTTGGGGAGAAAAAAAAAGAGAGGAAGATTGGCAACAGATGTCAGCTCAAAGCCAAAATGAATAAACAAAAAAAAGCTATTTAAAAAAAAATTCTATGTGGAAGAGGTAGCTGGTCCCTGAATTCCAGGATATGCTGGCAGTAGACCTCCTTATAGATTGGTGCCATGAGTGACTTCCTGGCTGACCAGCTCCTCCATTCCCCTGTGTTTATTCTCAAATGTGTCCTCTTGGCTACTTTCAAATTCAGCTGCTTTGGGGAGTGTGAGGAATAGCTTTTGAATCAAAATCCTTTACCTTGTTGCTGGTGACTTAGTAGAAAGAATATATTAAGTGCCTTGCACGCACCCTCTCTTGCCTCTCTTCTCCCTCTCCTTCTTACCATTTTTATTGTCTAAATATTTGAAGTGGTGTCTTAGTCAGCTTGGACTTCCATAATAAAATACCATAGACTGGATGCTTAAACAACAGAAATTTATTTCTCCCGGTTCTGGAGGCTGAAGTCTGAGGTCAGGGTGCTGGCGTGGTTGGGCTCTGGTAAGGCTTCTCTTCCTGGTTTGCAGACAGCTGCCTTCTATCTGTGCCCTCACATGGCAGAGAGAGAGCTCTGGTGTCTCTTTCTCTTCCTAGAAGGACATTAATTCCATCATGAGGGCCCCACTCTTACAACCTCATAGAAACTTAATTATCTCCCAAAGGCCCATCTCTAAACACTAGCACACTGGGGGTTAGGGTTTCAACATGCAAAGTTTGGAGGTCACAATTCAGTCCGTAGCAAGTGGAAACTCCTTGTCTTCTCCAGGCAGAACAAGCATGCTCCATCCTCCTTGTACTTGCATGATATCTGAATCTCCTTCATGTCCAAACTTTATAATTGGCCTGATTCCAGTCAGGATGGAGAATACAGCATAGCTGCCTCCTCCTCTATCTCCACATTTTAAGCTCAGATTGCTGTAAAAGTTATTTGTCAAGTCCTGAGGAAATTACACAAAAATATTAATTATGATGATCTCTGAGCGGTAGAAATCTCTAACCACTTGATTTTCTTCTTTCTGTCTGTACTTTTCCAGTTCCTATAACAAATTCATCATTTTATAATTAGAAAAATATTATTTTTGTTAGGTTAAAATAGATCTTCATGTAATTTCTGAATATTTTGCCTTATATTTTTGATGGTTTATCTTTCCAAGTAGACTTTCTAAGCTACTATTTATTTTTTACTTCAAGAATTATCAAATTACCCCACTTACTGACAAGCATATAACACATATTTATTAGATGACTCCTTCATAAAGGGTACTTGATTCTTTGAAAAATTGCCTAAATATTTATTCACAGTATTTTAAAAGAGCAAGTTTAATATGGTTTATATGTTTCCCATTTAAAATGAAATATCTTCTTCTTTTATCTTCATATTCACTCCAGTCTTTCCCATATTATCTGAATATGTGTGTTCTGCTTTATCTAAAGCCTGAATTGCCCTTATTATCGTCTTAGTCAGTTTGGGCTCCTGTAACAAAAAGATCATAGACTGGGTGGTTTATAAACAACAGAAATTTATTTCTTACAGTTCCAGAGGCTGAGAAGCCCAAGATCAAGGTGCTGGCAAATTGTGATGGCCTGCTTCCTGGTTCATAGACTGCTATCTTTTCACCATGTGTTCACATGGCAGAAGGGGTGAGGGATTTCTCTAAGACCCCTTTTATAAAGGCAGTAATCCCATTCATAAGGGCTCCACCCTCATGACCTAATCAGCTCCCAAAAGCCCCACTTCCTAACACCATCACATAGGGGATTAAGATTTCAGTATATGAATTTTGAGAGGTCACAAACATTCACTCTATAGCAACTACCTTGTATATATTTCTCTACCAATTGATTAACAAGAAAATAACCAAAAGTTGTTCTTCTGCATAGAAAAATTATCATTTATGGGGAAATATAATTAACGTCTTTAGGTCAGTTTCTGAAATATGGTTCTTGGAACCCTAACACCTAAAAACTTAACTGCCATTAACATCCACAAATTTTAATCTTCCCTCTTGAAACATGCTTTCCCTGACTTCATTTTCTGCAACTTTTTAGATCACCCTTCTATATTCTCTTGTCAGCTGTTAAATTATGGAACAATCCATGCTAATTCCCATTTTGCCCCTATACTTCCTATCCAAGCTAGCTCATCCATGCCTGTAGCTTTAGTTGTCACCTATATGCAGACGACGCAGACATTTTAATCTCTAAATCAAACTTCCTCAGAGCATAAGAGCCTCTAAGACCTGTATGTTCCCTGGTTACTGCACAGATCCTCTTGGGTATCTCAAAGACCCCTCAAACTCATGTCCAAAACCAAATTCATGACCTACTCCACTTTCTCCTATTTCCAATTATTCTGTTGCTACTTCAGCATCCTTCATCTCAATGAATCGCTTAATGATTTATCTAGTTTTGTAAACTGATGAAAGAGTGTTTCAGGATGTAGGAGGGAATATAGAGAAGTTTCCATATGATATATTTTATTTTCTTTGTGAAGTAAATGACAAGATTATCTACCCAAAATCAGACAGGGAACAGGTGAATGTGGAGGGACCCTGGATCTGAAGAGAGTGGACTAGGTTTGAAATAGCATACCAAGAAAATAGATAGGTGTGTGTAGATAACAACTGACAGTTGGGTTGAGAGACAAGTATCATGTAACATTCTTCAGGGTGTGAAGTTCTAATGCTGATGATCTGGGACAAAAGAGAAGCCACTAATGATTTCAAGAAGGAATGATCATTGAGGCGAAAGGAATGCCAGTACAAAGAGAGAAAAGGTTTTGAAATGTGGTAATAGTTGGCAACATCAAATGCAACTACAGACAGATGCAAGACAGATGAAAAATGACAATATTTTCAGATATAGTTGTCAGCAACATCAAGTCTTTTAGAGTTGTCAAACAGAATAAGTGACTGATTTAGTCTATAACATGGATTGATGGTTGGATAGAGGGATGAATTGAAGAATGGATATGTGATAAAGCAAGCATAGTACAGTGTTAATGGGAGAAACTAGGTGTTAGGTATGCAGGTAATCTCTGTAAAATTCTTTCAACTTTGCCATGTTTGACAACTTTCATAAGGTGCTGGGGGAAAAAAGTCAACAAGTGACCCTAGCAAGAAAAGATCCTGTGTGTGGTGACAAAGAGCTAGATTATGATAAAGAGAGAATGAGTATTGAGAAATTAGACATATAGGATGCTGTAGGTACATGCTAAGGAAGTTTGAGGTTGAACAAAAAAGATCAGTTTTGCATAGCAGTTTGTAAAAGGATAGAATCAAGCTTTTTGCAATGTGAGAGGGTCTTCATTTTGGTAAACAAGAAAAAGCAACCTGTGGAATGTGAGGGAGAGAGTTTTCAAAAGCTGGGTTAACCATTGGGGTAGTCTTTTTTCCCTTTTTTTTGTATCTTATATCTGAATGCCTCAAATTGTATAATGCCTCTTTAACTTTTATTGAGATAAAATTCACATACCATAAAATCCACTATTTTAACCATTTTGAAGTATACAATTCAGTGATTTTCAATATACTTATTATGTTATGCAAGCATGTCTCTGTTTAATTCCAGAACATTCTTTCACCTCAAAAAGAAATCTCATCCTCATTAAGTGGTCACTTCTTATTCTCCACTCCCCTCAGCCCCTGGCAACCACTAATCTACTATCTGTCCCTATGGATTGACCTATTCTGTACATTTCATATAAATGGCATCATACGCTATGTGGCCTTTACTTGCCCAAATTAGTCCAATTCTGTTGCTAAAAAAATTCTTTCTGGGAGGATTGCTACATTAACTGAGTTTTAAAATCCAAATGTGCTTTGGGTTGGCAAATAAAGCTCAGAGGAGCTAGCATACATTTACTACTAACTATGCACCTGACACCATGCTGAGCACATTTACAAGGATCATTTTGTTCATCCACACAACATCCTCCGAGATAATATCATCCTCATTTTCAAATAAGAACCAGAAACTATGGAAGTTTACCCAATTAGCAGAATATAAATTTTTAATTTGAGAAAAAAAATTGCTACCATTTAAATGTTATATATTCCAGTATTTCAAGACACTTTGGATTGAAAAACACAGTTCTTTTATTGTCTACAATTTTTTTCAGTACCAATACTAAGGAAAGCATAACTTGATTGCATCAATTTTCCATACTATTCCAAGAAAGGAAGATGTTTGTTTTTCTGCAAAATTTAGAACAATTTACTGATACAACCTCCCCTTCTCTTTTAAAGTCAACAGCAGCTGTTCGCTAATCAAAGTTACTGCTATGCTATAAATGTTTTATATTTTAAAGATGTAAGAATTGGAAAATGACAAGTGTGATCACTACTTCTACTATTTGTGTTTGTGTGTTTATTTTTAAGCCTATGTGGTCAGAAAGTTATCCACTGGCTGCCTAATGATCTGTCAAAATTGTTAATTCCTTAGAGGTCTGTGGCGTAAGGTAAGATGAAGATGCTTACTTCAAGAAATCCTACATTCCTAAGAAAGTATTTTCTGTGACCATTAGCCATCTTAAGAGAATAAAAAATTATTTCTATTTAAAACCCTTTGTAACATTCACTACAGTAAAACTGGTAACAATGTAAGGGCAGTGTGGATCACTGTTAGTACATTTATCCATTTCAGGATTTGTAGCTGTCTTCAACTGTGAATTAGGATGTGATCATTTTTTGTAGCAATAAAATGTTCTCTTTTTGCAGATCTTCTATCCTTTACATAGTATATGGATTTTCAACCAACACAGATAACTGAATTCAACAAGGTAAATGTACTTAGAGATTTTGACCTCAGTTATTCTACAGGTGTATAGAGACCTTATGCATTGTTTTCTATTTGAGAGACAGTAAACAAGACAATAACTAAGGTAACTAACTTTTTCAAAGTTTGGGTACATCTGAATCAGAAGAGGGACAATTTAGAACACCCAAATTCAAACTCTGAAAATATAAAAATATTTTATTCTATCTCCTCAATGACTGGTTCTTACCTAGTGATGTGTACACTTTAAATTCAAATCAAAAATACCCAAGAAAACTTGTGAGACAATAGATAGGGGTCCTTTGTAAATCTCTTAGAAGTCACAAGAGAAATGTTTCACGAATAGTGAATTCAAGCATTATATTCTTAGATTCTAAGCATTCTTAGAAATGAGACTTTTTATTTTATGCTTCAATATCTCAATCAGTAAAATGTAACCATAGCAACTCCGTCTTAATTTGCCTTTCTGGTGCTACTAGAAAGAAAAGTTTCCAATAAAATGAAGCTTTGTCATAATCATTATAGTTATACGTATTAAATTATAGATATCTTTAGCTTTTCTCCCTTATTTCCGACCACACCTCTTCCCCCGGCCAAAAAGAAGAAAAAGAATGAAACTCCTTTCACAAGAATCCTATTCATTTTGTATAATGGCAGAGTGGCTCAGGCACGGCTGGCTGTTTTTCTGCTTTCAATACTCCTATTTGCAGTTTAAGTTCTCTACTTTCACTGATTACGTGAAACACGTAAATTTAGGTTGATTCTTCCATTCACGTTAAATGGAAATTTGCCAATTATTATCCTAACTCAGGTAAAATTCCTATTTCTATTCTCTCTTTTTTTTAATCAGCAAAATCTATATTAGTTACACTTCTGCCCTCCTCTCTTTCTTCTCCTCAATAAACTTTCTGCCAGTCGGGTTGCTTTGGGGCTTTTTTATATTGAATTCAACCAAAAAGCTGTAGTTGTGTTACCTGGACATCATGGAATAAGAATTCTTTAGAAGTAGTTTTATTGATTTCAATAACTTAGTGAGACAAACAAAGGTGAGCAAAATATTTCCTGGGAGATATCGTACTGTTATACCAACCAAAAAAGAATCATTTTTTTCTTTTTTTGTCACTTTTTTTGAAGCATTATGTAACCATTTTAAGAGTACAATTCATGCTTCAGAAAACCAAATTTCAGAGCTTACATTAGCTGATATGGTGCACGTGAGCGGATCATTATTTTTCACCTTTTACGTGGCTACAAAATTTGGTATATTGACCATAGAAAGCATCAGCATATGTCATTGAAAATATTAATTTTCAGCTCTTAACTGTAAGTATGATGTGGAATATAGAGGGAGAAGAATGTTAGAGTAGAAAATTTCTAAGAATTAAAAGCATTTGGATAAATTTTGCTCTTACTTTACCATCGTTACTCGTAATAGCAAAATAATAGAATTCCACTTTGTGAGAAGATGGAACCATAATAGAAGTAAAAATTACTAAGTCAATTTTCAGCAGTTATTTTCAGCAGTAATTCAGTTATGTTATTTTTCTCCTTCAGAGGGAAAAATGGGAACTTTTCATAACTGCTTCATTTTATTCTCTTTCAAATGCACAGTTTCAGTCAATATACTGAGCACCGCTTAGATTACTGCCATTGTACCTGATTTTTAAATTTTATTTGTGACAATAGCACCTTAAACTTGTATAGAATTTTATAGATTTAGGTGCACTTTGATATCTAGTTACTTCATTTGAACCACACAGCGTCCCCATGATGAACTTAGCGGCGACATTGTTAATCACATTTTGAAAATGAGAAGTCTTTAAATATGGACTTGTTGGATCTTGTAAAACATGACCCAGAATTCAACTGAATGGAAGGCCTGGGGCCTGACCTTGACAAGCTCAGACTGTTCATATTAAGTTGCAGTCATAATCTACTTCGCAATCTCATAAGCATGTTGGGAGATGGAAACAAAAAATGTCTATAAAAAGTATGAAAACAATAACAATGAAACTAACATAATAGCTAGTTATTATTAAGGATTCGTTGTGTGTCAGTCTTTTTGAAAAGTGTTTTATAATTCTCAAAACCGCACTGTAGGTTCTGTCGACCTGCACTAGGTTCTGTCAATCCCATTTTATAGGTGGGGAAAATGAGGCACAGGAAGCTTAGGTCAGACATATACACATGCATGCAGACGTAGTACATGATCAAGCAGATATTCGAGCAAAGCCATTAGGCTCCAAAGCAAAGTGTTTTACCGCAATTGCTTTTTTTTTTCTTTTTTAACACCCTCTGTTTATGTGACAAATGATTTACATAAAAGAAGCCAGCAGGAGAAGGCAGCTGGCCCTGACTCCCTGCTGCAAAGGGACTCTCCACACACTCTCCACACAGGCTTTTTATAAAAAAAACTAGCTTGCGATGACAAGAAAAGGGATGCTGCAGTAAAAGTGGTTGATCTGTAGGGTCAGCGACTTGGCGGAGAAGTGACATGATTATAGTCTCTCAGGATCTGCCCAGTTTCTTTAAGATCATGTGTCTCACAGCCAGCACCACCCAAAGCTGGCCTCCCAAACATTGTTCCTTCGCGGTTTGCCCTTTCCCTGACTCCCTGAGCATCCTGATTTTCCTCTGATAGTCTTATGTCTGACTTCATTTCTTACCGCCCCATTTTTGGCCTTGCCTCACCTTTCAAACCGGAACCTTGGCATAATTTTTTAACCTTCTTTCTCTCATTTTCTTATGTTTCAGATTCCCCTTCCAGCTTCAACACTTTACCTGGGGTAAATACTCCACCAATTCTAACACAGCCTCTGGGACCATAAGCTTAGCTCCTTATTGGGAAAGAAAGATGTCTTACTGGGTTGGCCTCTTGGATGAGATTTAGAATTGATGGGGAAAATAGATTCTGATATTACACACTTCTTCTTGGGATATGGTCTGGTACTCAAGAAAATTTTTATTGAAATGTACACACCAGACTGTTGACCAGTCAATGGATGAACCCCACTCAAATGTTCTTCAAGTTTTCACCAGTGCATTTAAGGACAGGGTTTATCTTTCTCATTCCCAAAAGGATCATGCAAGTATGTAGCTCTGGCCTGAAAATGTGGAAAATGCCATGTCTACTTGTGGCTCTAGAGGTAATCAAGTGGTGGAGAGGATGGTGACATGGACTGGCAAATTGAGAGTCACCACCCATGATATCTGTTTAAGAAGAGGAACAGGCTGTGAGAGCAATTTAGATACCATTTTCCTCTTGGCCTTCAACGTTTTACTAGAGAGGCAGCCAAGAGCAGCAGATGTTAAAAGTCTCACTTTTCTGCCCTTCATGCTACCTTTCGTGTACTGAGGTTTGAGCAAATGACTAAACATGTTTGGGATGATAAGAGCCAGGTTTTTCAGTGGTAGTGAGGAGAGTTACAGATAAGGAAAGGGGAGAGGCTGGAATATATCACATGGTAGTGTTGATTTGGGATTTATGTAATCAGCATGAATGCAAGGTTCATAATTAATAAAGATATTTACTAGCTCTGTGGCTGAGTGGGTCTAGAAGTAATGTTACACTATTAGTAATGAGTTCACCTAGTGCCAGGGTTCCTTAGGTAAAAGGCTGATTCCATGGCTGAGGCAGGAGAGTAAAAGACGAGCCTGAGACATATTGTTGAGCCAGTGCTTGCAAAAAATAATCAGAGGAACCTACCAAAAAGGCACAGGACTCTAGATTAAAGAGTTTCCCACTAGCTGAATCTGGGATTACTTGAGCATCAAGATAAATAAAGATAGTAATGGACTATAACCTGTTGAATAGGGTAAGAATCCATTAGTCCATATTGATACAGATAGATAGATAGATAGATAGATAGATAGATAGATAGATAGATAGACAGATAGATAGATAGATAAAAAGGGACAATTCTTGTTTTCAGTAGACTGCTAACTAATAAATATGGATGAAATTGATGCGGATCAAGGCTGCCCCAGGTAGAAAAACCCAAGGTGTCCCAGCCTACATGCTGATCTATATGACCTGATGGATTTTATGGTGTGAATTAGGGCTGCCCCAGGGAGAGAAGCCCAGGGCATCCTGGCCTACATGCCCATCTATATGACCCAATACATATCTAAAGTTATACAACCACGCAGTAACCAGACCCCACCTGCACTGATACCATTTAATGACTTTTTACATCATCTTTCCTTTGTATAGTAAAAATAAGTCACATACCCATGCCTTATAAACTTAGCCCCAACCCTCAACACATTGCAGCTCTTCACTGCCCATGGGTCCTGTCCCCATGCCTGCAGCTTTTCACTGCCCATGGGTCTTGTTCTCATGCCCATGAGTCCTGTCCCCATGCTATTCTCTGAATGAAGGAGCACTACTGCCAGACTTTGAGAATCCAAGAAATCTTTCTTTGACTCCTTGACTCACTGAGCCCGCATCAAAATAATGGAGTTAGAAAATCAGAAGTGAATAATAAATCTAGTGAATATTTCATGAAAAACAAAATTTGTACATACTGTCAAAGACAAAGTAACTCCCCACAAATTAATGACAAAGGGAAAAAGAGTAACTTTGTGTGGAGAAACAACAAACAAGACTTTAACCAAAGGATCACAGTTAATATGACCAATATTGGGACAAAGTCACATCATGTATCTTTTGATCTGATGCACTGAGAAGTGAGAATATCATTTCTGGGATATTTCTGCCAAAGAGGCATAACCTGAATTCAATCATGAAGAAACACCAGACAAACTCAGACTTGTATTTAAAGGGACATTCAAAAGCATCAAGGTCAAGAAAGACAAAGAAAGGCTGAGGAACTGTTCCAGATTAAGGGAGATGAAAGAGACTTGAACACTAAATAAAATGTGTCATCCTGGATTGGTTCTGATCCAGAAAAAAAATAGCTATAAAAAATATTGTTGGTACAATTGATGAAATTTGACTATAGACTGTGGATTAGATACTAATATTGTATAAACATTAAATTTCCTGATTTTGATCATTGTACTATGGTTATATAAGAGAATGTCCTTGTGATTAGGGAATGCACAGTGAAATATCTAGAGGTAAAAAGAGACCATGTGTATAACTTAATCTCAAATGTCTCAGAAAACGGATGAGAAAGGGAAAGAGAATGTAGACAATTTCTGAAGCTGTGTATAGGGTATACATGATTTCCTTATACTATCTCACAGCTTTTCTGTAAGTTTGAAATTGTGTCACAAACAAGCAAACAAAATATTTCTACCACATGAAAGGGGAGAGTTCCTTGTGAAAGAAGAAAAAATAAATGGCTTTGAAATGGAAGAACCTGGTAATGTGAAAGCAGGCAAAGTAGAGACTAACATTTCATGATTACTGAAATAACGTACCCTTTGCGGCAGAGCTGTGACCAAAAGGTTATTTAAAATTCTACTAAAGGTAAGGAGTATATCTGAAACTTCAAAACTGTCTTCAAATTTGTAACTTCACAGGAAAACTAGAAGTCCTTTAAAAGCAGCAGTTTTTTTCCAGGCTTGCAAGAGTTCCTCCTGCTCAGTATTTCCATTGAGATAAACACTAGATAAAACCAAAGGAGTCTGTGGCAGTAATAATTGGAGCAGCCTTTTCTTTGCCTTGTGTTAATGGGTGCACTCATTTCGCATAGCTGATGGGCTGGACTCAGTCCTGAAGTGGGTTGGCCAGGCGACACAGTGATGGTCAGCAGGACCCCTCCACAAATAAAGCTTTGGTGCCAGAATTCTTCTCTTTGTTTCTTAGGGTCTTTAAAATTGGGTAATAATTTGCTTTCTTTTTCTTGTCAGAAGGGGGTTAAGATTACTGAGCCTGCTTGCTATAGGCACACACAAATGCAGTGCTTCATTTGATCCTTACCAGAACGCTGGGAACTAATTGTTATCATTCTATTCTACAATAAAGAAACTGAGGTCCGAGTGGTTGAGTGACTTTCCAAAAATCACACACAAAACAAACGGCAGTCTACCTCCCTGCAGAATGCACCACATTTCCACCACACTGCCCTGCCTCTGCATGAAGATGAGCTACTTTCAAAGAGCAAATCAGGTTAAGTTAGCCTCAGGGGCACCTTCTTCATTAGGAAGAGCTCGTTGTAGGGTGATGAGAAGGTGTCGGGCATGCACACAGTAGCAGGGCTAGAAGTGGTAATTGGAGACAACCAAAGATATAAACAAAAGTTCCATTCTGTTTTGTTTCATCAGCCATTTCAGTTTTCTTCCCACCCACTTTAAATTTCTTAATCATTCATTCGCTCGTTCCTTTTGTTTTCATGCTCAGAAATGCTGTTACGGATCTGAGAAGCAGGATGAAAATCTTTGTTCCTAGTAGATACACATTTGGAAACTACTCAGCTGGGAAGTAATCCCAGGAAAGCAGCTATGAGGGCAGCCCACAGTGAACAGGCTGCAGAGGATGCTTGTTCCTAGTTCTTTGGGTTTGTTTTTGAACATAAGAAAAAGAGATTGTCTTTCTACGCACTCCGTATCCATAATATCCCATACACAAACACACACACACACACACATATAGTGAAAATAACATATAGAAGCTGACAGAACACAAACTCTAGAGTTTGGCAGAAATAAATCCAAGTCTTGGCTTCTTCGTTCATAATTGACCTGGCCCCGGGGAAATGACGCCCAGTTCAGGAATTTCAGTCAGAGTCAAGAAGTGAGATCCGGATGTCACTACTTCCTCAGCAGGCTAGTGCCTCCGGCTCCTCTTTTGTCACATGAGAATGAAATATCATCCCTGCTATGTCAAGGATTATTGTGATACTCAAATCAAATCATGGATATTAAGGCGCTTAGGATAATATTAAATCCCATATAAATATAAAAGGTTGTTTTCTAAGCAATATTTTCTCCATTGTCAATGAAGCACTTGATTCTGAGCAAAGGGTCAAACTCTATAAGATATAAAACCATGTCTGAACCACATCTGGCACATTGTAGGCATTTAATAAATAATAAATATGCCTGGACGCATACTTGGAAATGGAGGCCAAAGATTCCACCATACGGTATTGGTTCCTCAAAGTCAGCTTTAACACACCAGCCCCGGCACAGAGCCTGGCACAACCCCACTCTGATGGTTGATTTCATGCATCAAGGTGGCTGGGCCATGGTACCCAGATGTTTGATCAAACATTATTCTGGACATTTCTGTGAAAGTGTTTTTCAGATAAGATTAACATTTAAATCAGTGAACTGATCAGTTGAGTAAAGCAGAGTCACCTCCGTAATGTGGGTGTGCCTCACTCAATCAGTTGAAGGCTTAATTTAAGAACAAATATTGACCTCCTCAAGCAAGAAAGAATTCTGCCAACAGACCATCTTTGGACTTCAACTGCAACTCTTCCCTGGGTTTCCAGCCTGCTGGCCTACTCTACAGATTTTGGACTAACCAAGGCTCCACAATCACGTGAGCCAATTCCTTAAAATAAATCTGTCTCTGTAAATTTACAACTTGTTGGTCCTGTTTCTCTGGAGAACATTGACTAATATAATTATCAATATTCAATAGACATCAAGTTTCTTAATCCCAAAATGAATTATCCTTTAGCCATTAAAATATTTCACTCTAAAAGAATCTTGTTTTCCAGGGCCTGTCTGGTGGCACCGCGGTTAAGTTCATGCATTCCACTTCGCTGTCCGGGGTTCGCCAGTTCGGATCCTGGGTGCAGACGTGGCACCGCTTGGCAAGCCATGCTGTGGCAGGCATCCCACATACAAAGTGGAGGAAGATGGGCACGGATGTTAGCACAGGGCCAGTCTTCCTCAGCAAAAAGAGGAGGATTGGCAGCAGATGTTAGCTCAGGGCTAATCTTCCTCAAAAAAAAAAATCTTGTTTTCAAAATAAAAATTACTTCAAAAATGTTTCTGTATTCAATAATTCATTCCTTCTCAAATATTAATTGACTCTCTCCTCAAGCAATTGTCTACTAGTAGACAGAAAGGAGGAAAAACTCTGTGTAAAGCAAATGGTGAATCTACAATGCTGACAGATTACAAATTTAAAAGTTACAGAAAATGAATATAATTTTGTGAAACTACCCCTATTGTAATGAATATGGCTTGTTGAATCAAGCGATCATAAGGAAACTTTCTTCTCTGTAAAAATACTGGACTTAGAAAAAGGGATTAAAGTTGAATTCATTTAATTCTGCACCAAATGTAGGAAAATGGCACTGAAATTCTGAAAGGAACATGAAATTGCTCTACCTTCTAAGTGTCTATGATAAAATAGGTGACGAGAAGGAGAAAAATTCAATTTAACACTGAGAGTAATTTTCACCTTTCTTTCCTTGAAAAACATACGTGAAATGTCATGTGTTGTCATGGAAACAGTAAAATAAGAAACCTGTTTGTGAATGCTTGAAATTAGGTGCAAGATTGTCAAATCCAGGCTGTTTGTATTGTCTCTTACAGAGTAGAAAAAGAGTGATAACGATTTGGTACATAACCACATAACCATCCTTGTATTTATTCTAAATCTTTGCTTAGTTTGTATTTTGTGTGTGCGACTTCTCAAAGTTATTTCCTTTTATTTTCCTTTCCAGAGCTTACGGGAGGCACCTTGGCCAGACCTTATTGATAACACTAGCTGGTTAAAATCAAAAGTATAGATTTTAAAGCTTAAAGGTTATTTAAAAGAATTTAATATAAAGCAAGGGCCTGTTCAAATTCATGTACCCATGCTCACAACACAAAATACTTGAAGAATATTGTAATGTAAAGACCACGGTGTTTAAGGTAAGACATATCCCTGAGTCTGAGTCCTGCTTCTTCCATTTGTCACTGTGTGACCTTAGGCAATGTACTTAACTCCTCTCTAATCTGTTTTCTAATCTATAAAATGAAACTAATTGATTCACTCTTTTTGAGAATTATTGAATAAATATTGAATAATGTGGACCCTAAAGCACAAATGTTAGTCATTATTATCTCCTTCTAAGGGCTCATATTAGTGGATAGCACCAAAGTCTGGATAACAGAAACTGACCCACAATCTTCAAATCCCTTCTATTGCTTCTGAGCACTGTGGTTGTATACGTTCTCACCATTCTTGATCATTGATCATGATTCCCATAAGAAGCTTCGAATTCTTTCTCTGATCTTCAAGGATCTCCAGAACCTACCCAGATGTCACCTCTCAGTCTTGAATTGCACACTACAATCCACCTAAAGCCACTTAGCGTTAAAGCTGGAAGAGACTTGGGTACCTTATTTCGTGGATGGGATGTAGACTCAAGGAACAGAGTGTTTGGTTGAAGATTTCACTGCTAGTGAGGGGAAAAGCACAATTTCCCAACTCTTTATTCAGAACTTCAGACTTTGCATATCACAAATACTGACCCAAGAAGAGCAAGAATGTGCCGCCCCTTCCATACCTGCGCTAATTTCCAGTGCTCCGCCTTTGCCTTGGAAAGATCAATTTTCTTCAAGCTTGGGTACCAACGTGAGTATACGAAATCATCCCAAGGGTTGTAGGAGCAGGAATAATCCAAAAGAATCAAAATCACATCTTCTTTTTCCTAAAACTGATCTGCCTGAGAACATACCTTTCTTCCACTTCACAAAAGAAATTTGCATCCTTCATCCATCCCACTACTTACTGTGGTGCATTATCCCAGGGTGAAAAACTCCTCCAGGCAAAGTGGAAGCCTCCTGTAATTATTAGCCAAGTCAACCCCACCCCTTTCCTTGTCCTGGGCATATTTCTTATAATAGAGAAGAGTGGGGTTTAAAAGGGATAGAAGCTAATGTCAGAATGTTCTAAAATCAGATACATGATACATAGCAGGTGAAAGGAATGACAATTTAATGATTTTGCTTCTTCCATCCCCCAACTGTTATCCAAAAATTCATCTTCTTTGAGGGAGAGCCCTATGAGAAGAAAACAAACAGAATGTGGTTAAGAGATGCAGAATGCTAAGAATTTTGCACATCATATTTAAATGCATGAAAATTTTGCAGCTATTCTTAACACACATCCTTGTAACGTGCAGTTAACTGAAAAGAAAAGGACCTTTAAACAACCAAAGTTATATCTCTACTTCTTTTAAGAGCAATTATAATGTTTTTCAAGACTATCAAATTTTCCAAGGGCACTGTATAAAATCCATGTACAACAAAGACTTTGATGCTCTACCCAAATCCTCCTCTGGTCAGATCACAACACTCATGCCCAAACTCTGCAGTTGGATTATAGCAGTCTCTCTCTCTCTTCTTTTCTCTCTCTCTCTCTCCTCTCCTCTTTTTCCTTTCTCTCTCTCCCCTTAAATAAAAATAAAAAATAAAACCCCAATTCTGTATCTTAACCATGAAACATATTTAAGACAAGGTGACACAAGAAAATTATCATAGACCTTTTGAGAAAATCAGGGAAATTTGGCCATAGATTGGGTATTAGATTGCCATTTTAATAGACTCGATAATGCCATTATGATTATGTAAAAAGTATCAGTAATTTTTTGTATGCTTTTTGGTGAGGAAGATTGGTCCTGAGCTAACATCTGTTGCCAATCTTTTTCTCTCTTTCTTTTTATTTTTCTCCCCAAAGCCTCAGTACATAGTTGTATATCCTAGTTATAAGTCATTCTAGTTCTTCTATGTGGGATGCCGCCACAGCATGGCTTGATGAGCACTGTGTGTAGGTCCACGCCCAGGATTTGAACAGGCGAACTCTAGGTCGCCAAAGCGGAGGGCATGAACTTAACCATTCGGCCACAGGGCCGGCCCCCAGTGTGTCAGTAATTTTTAGAGATGCACACTGGATGATGCAGAGTAAAATGGCATGAGGTCTGAGATGGTTTTTTCAAGTATTTCTGCAAAGAATAAGAGAGAGATAAAAAAGAATACATGAGGCAAGTGTGAAAAAGTTTGATAGTTGTTGAATCTGGATGGTGAGTATATGTGGATTTATTTTATTGTTCTGCTTGTATATAGATTTGAAATTTTTCATAGTACGGTTTTTAACCTCAAAAGGACAAAAACCCTTCAGTGTACCATAACAATGGAAGAAATGGAAGAATTATCAAAGAGTTGAACACCCCTATACCTGTCAGCTATCCATGGATTGATGGGTAATGTATTTCAAACTTTCATAACCAATTTTTAAGGGTAAAGATCAGTGCCAGAAAGCCCCTTCTCCACCACTCGCCAGTCATCAAAGTGATAGAATTTGGAAAATACTGCAACGATCCTGAGGAAGAATGGATAGCACGACCATACTTTTATTTTTGGAACTGAGGAGGCTCTTCCTCTTTAGCTCAGTGTACCCACATTCTAGAAAGTTCTCCAGTGCATTTTTATAGGCAAATTATTCTAAATTACTGTTGATAAACAAATATCACACCTAAGTCCATCATATTAAGCTTAACATTCTGAAATCTCATTTTATTCGAATTCCAGTTAGAAAGAGGATAGGAATATTGGACTGGGATTAAGAAGATTTAGTGAAAGTTCTTTTGCTAAACTTGTGACCTTGGAACCCAGTACATGACAATTAAATGCACTCTTGCTTTCCTTCTAGACACAAAATATTTTAGTTTTACGTGAGACAGAAATAAAATGGAAGAAAATAGAGATTATAAAACTCTATAACAAATGCAAGAAAATTTGGATTTTTGTGTAATGTGCACTGTCAAACAATTCTTAAATATTGATCTTCCTGAGGTGAGAAGGAAGGATTGCTAGAGAGAGAAGTTCACAGGTGTTTTGGATATATTTAAACACTTCAAGATAGCTATAGGAACACTTGGCCAATATTTTGCCCAGCATGAAATATAGCCCTTTTTTCTTTTCCCCTTTGAATCATTCACAGCAAATTCTTTCTAAGTGATTTGTGTATTACCTACTGTGTTGTGCTTTATGGGTTCTTTTACACGCCTCATTCAAACTTGGTCACTAAACTTAGCAGGCGAGAAGTATAGTGCTATAGCAGAAAAGGCCATCAGCCTTGGAGTCAGAAGCCTTGCGTACGTGTCTTGTTTCTGTATCTTAATGGCTTTGGTGCCTTTGTAAAATAGCTGATGAAAGCTCTGTGCCAGCGGGTGGGACTTGTTCCTTATGGGCTTCACTGTAGTGTCCTCTAGTTAGGTCATTTTGGTGGAAATCGTGTTTTCAGTAACTTGGCATATTTCCTTTGAGGCAGTTAGATTCCTAGCAGACGACTCTTCCAATGTCCTCTCTGGAGAGTATAAACTTTGGTACAGCATTCTGGAGCTGAGTGGGGGAAAAGGCCTAGAAGTATTTAAGCTTTAGTTGTGCGCACATATGTATGTTGTTTGTATGCTAATTTGACTGGATATAGAATTATATGTTCAAAATCATTGTACCTCAGAATATCTGAAAATATTGCTCTTTTTTCCCTACTATCTAGAATGGATAAATATCCAATGTCAACATGATCCTTAATCTGTTGATCATAATTTCTTTTATTTATTTTTTTTAATTTTTCTTTTCCTAAATTTCTGGAAGCTTTGATTTTCCTTGGTCCAAAATTTCACCTAAATGTATACAGGAGTGTGTCTTTTATTCCTTAATCCTTCATTTTGGTTATCTCTCAATTGTCCTTAATCTAAACATCCATGCTATTTTTTCATGCCTAAAGAACTTTCTTTATTTATTTGAATATTTCCACCTCCCCATTATCTCTCTTTTTCACTGACTGAACTCCTACTATATGGATACAAGAACCCATAAATCTGCCTCCTATGTTTTGTAACTTTTTCTTTTCATATTACTTAATTATTTCATCTTTGCCTCATTTGATCATTTTTTGGCTTGATAATCCAAATTCATAATTCATTTATTTGTGTGATAATTATACTGACAATATTCTGTATCTTTGCCCATCTACTGAACTCACTTTGATTTAACTTAATAATCATATTTTTATTTTTAAGATTTTAATGGATTATTATTTATGGATGATTTAGTCTATTTTAATCATTCCAAAGATATATATTTTTTAAATCTATTTCTGCTATATTAATTCTGTTTATTGAAGAATAATGACTTCTTTTAGTTTAGTATCTATTTTTCTTGGAGTTTGTTTAGTGACTCTTGAATTTGGACTTATCTTTGATTTTGCTATTTCCTCGTTGCACTTGTGTGGATGCTATTTTTGTTTTCTGCAGCTGCCCATTCTATATAGACAAAAATTTCCAAGACTCCTATGAAACAGATTAGTTTATAAATCCTCAGGACCCTAAGCAAAGTCTCTTCTTTTACGTCTCTTGTATCCTTCCCCTCCCCCACACTTCCAGACTGAAACTAACTAATTCTTTGGCCACTGTTGACCAGGAGACCGTTAGTGGTATTATACACAGAACTTTGCAGTGTAGTGCAAAAAGTGAATCCCTTTTCAGTTTCAACTGCCAGTATACACAGACTTTGCAGACTAAACAGCTTTGTAAAACAATTCCCATTTCATAGGAAGAGGGAAAAAGGCAGCTGCAAAAAGAGAGCAGGGAAGCAGTACAGATACAGGAGTACAAGAACAGCCTCCAGTATTCATTACTGGGGGCAATAGATGCCATGCTCAAGACTTCTGAATCTGGCCAGTGTGAAATAGCAGGGTCCAGATTTATCCTCTTGCCTGAAAAACCAAAAAAAAACTGAAAAACTATATGAAGCAATAGTTTTCAAGACACTGGACATTAGGCAAAGAAGGACAGTAATCGCTGAGAAATGGAAAACAATTGAGATGAGCCCTACAGTTGCCCAGCTTACTGCTCTGAGAGAGTTTCTAGGCTATGGTGCCGAGGGGGAACCTGAGGCTGAGCATGGTGGACTTCTGGAGCTGAGAATCTGAGGTTAACAAGGCAGCTATAGTGTTCAGGACAGATCATTGAAGAGGAGACAGCCTCACAGAGAGAAAGAGCTTCAAAGATCTGGAGAGAGAATGAAAAGATAAGCCACAGACTGGAAGAAAATATTATAAATCATATTTCTTATAAAGGATTTACATCCAGAATATATAAACAATTCTCAAAATTCAACAATAAGAAAACAAACAAAAAAACAATTAAAACTAAAACTAAAGATCAATTAAAAATGTGCCAGAAGTTTGAACAAAAACTTTGCCACAGAAGATACACAGATCACAAATGAGTACATTAAAAGATAGTCAATATTGGGGCTGGCCCCATGGCTGAGTGGTTAAGTTTGCACGCTCCACTTTGACAGCCCAGAGTTTCGCTGGTTCGGATCCTGGGTACTGACCTAGCACCACTCATTAAGCCATGCTGAGGTGGCGTCCCACATAGAATTAGAAGGACCTTCAACTAGAATATACAACTACAAACTGGGGGGCTTTGGGGAGAAGAAGATAAAAAAAGATTAGCAACAGATGTTAACTCAGGGCCAATCTTAAAAAGAATAGTCAATATTAATCATTAGAGAAATATGAATTAAAATCACAATAAGAAACCACTACAGACCAAGCAGAATGGTTAAAATTAAAGATTTATTGTATGAAGTGTTAGTGAGGATGTAGAGGAATTAAAGCCTGGTAGAACCTCTTTGAAAAACAGTTTGAAAGCGTCTTTCAAAATTAAACCTACAACTTTGTATGACTTATGCTCTCCTCTTCTGGGTATTTACCTAAGAAAAATGAAAGCATACATCCACAAAAGACTTGTACACTATGTTCACGGTAACTTTATTCATAAGATCCCAAAACTGGAAAAAATTTAAATATGCATCAATCAGGGAATGAATAAACAAATTATAGTATAGTCATACAATGGAATAGTACTCATCAATTAAAAAAATGAACCATTAATTTATGCAACAAGTTGCATGAATCTCAGAATAATTATATTGAGTGAAAAAAAATGAGACTCAAGGGTGAACATATTATATGAGTTCACTTATATAAAATTCTAGAAAATGCAAACTAATTATAGAGACAGAAAACAGATCAGTGGCTGCTTGGGGTCAGAGTGGAGGTGGTAGCTAGAGTCAGGAGAAAGAGGTTACAAGGGGGCATGAGGATGCTTTTGGGGGGTTAATGGTTTCATGAGTGTATGCATATATCAGAACTTATCGGATTCTACACTTTAAATATATGCAGTTTACTGTATGTCAATTATACCTCAATAAAGTTGCTATTTTTACAAGGGGTAGAAGTGGATGCTAATGCTGAACATCCACACCCAACAGAGATTTTGGCATCTTCTGGGAGAAGGATGAGGCTTTCTCTAGCCCTTTTCCAACTCCAACAGCCTTTCCATCTTGGATCCCTGTTTTCAGCTCTCTCAGATCACACTTTTTCCTGCTGTGGTCATAGCTAGAAAACACTTCCAAAACACACTCTCTAGGCTTAACTTCTTCTTCCACATCTTTCGGCAGCAGAGTCTTGGAGTATATGTCCCAGGGTCAGGTTCATCGCCAACAGAAACGACGAATGGTCTTTTTCACCTCCCCTGCCTCTCATCCTGGAATCCTGCTCACCTCTGCATTTGACTGTAGCCAGAACTTGAACTGTAGGAGTGGCCGGAAGGCAAAAAACAATTGCATTTGAGGGGAGTCAGTGAGGAGATGACTTGACCATTCTGGTCTTTGAGGAGCCAAAAGGAATTGTCATTGGACATTTGGATCTTGAGGAGAAAACCTTAGAGGTCACTGTTTCCACAGGCAGCCATTTAACTCTTGAGAGTTCTTTTGCCTTGAAGCCTCCTTATGGTCAACATTTGAAAGGTGACTATACTCTCCACACCACCAGCAATGTTATGTCTTGAAGTCCAGCAACGTTCTACTTCAGTCCTCATCAATCCCTAACAACTCAGGGCGGGCAAAGGAGCCATACAGAAAACTTGCACATTGAGTAAGCCTATAAGCAAAGCCAGTTTTAACAATAAATATCTTGAAGCAAAAACAGAGGTTCAGGACAGAAAAGAACTCAGAAGTTCCAGGCTGAGAGGTTCCAGTTCAAGACGGTTGCATAGGAGGCACCTGAACTCACCTCCTCCTGTGGACACACCAACTCCACAGCTACATACGGAACAATTTCCTCTGAAAGATATCCAAAAACTAGCTGAGAGACTCCTACACTTTGGGTGAACAAGAAAAAACCCACATCAAAATCTCGCCACATACCCGACCCCAGCAAGGTAATGCACAATCAGTAGGAAACTCATGACTCAGAGCTTCTCCCTAAGGAGCGAAAGGTTTGAATCCCACATCTGGAGCTCCAACTTTTAGACCTGTACTTGAGAGAAAGGTCCCCAAAACATCTATCTTTGAAAACCAAGGAGGCTTACATCCCCGAGGCCCACCAGGCTATGGCCAATGAAGAAACAGCTCACAAAGGGCTCACAAGGACTCACCTAGCCACACCACAGGGCCCAGCACAGGGGCAGCCAACTGAATGGGCCCAATCTTTCTGTAAAAGAGGCTTATTTGCTTATCTTAAAGCTTCTTTCGTATCACAGAACAATTTTTTAGTCTAAGTCTATTGACCCCTTTCCCAGGATAATGTTTTTAAATGCATAAAATAAAATAGATAGGAGTCCCAAGGAAAACAGTAGCATTGAAATACAGCTACCAATATATTAAAAAAAAATATCAATGCAGTAGTAATATAGTTGCCTTTTATTGATGAGTTAAGTAGTAAGACCAAAAGGCAGATCTAATAATTAACATAATTACAAATGTGCTGAACGTAAACAATACTTTAAGATATCATTCACAGCTGCAATAAGATATAGAAATATCTGTCATTTCTATCGATGACGAGGTCAGAGTTACTGCTAAGGCTACTACGGTTTGTTGCTTTTTTTCATAAATGAAAGAAATGGCAAATTTCAGTTAGCAATTAGTGAAAGTAACAATGAATTTTTTTTTACTGAATTTTATCTAAATTCACACATCTCCTGAATTCTATTTCATGTAGGGAGTTCCTTTGCCCTGTATGGTTTGGCAAAAACATTTCTATACATTTATCTATAGACTTGGGTTTAGTTATGCAGTTGAGCATTATTGAGGGCATACTAATCACCTGAAACTAAGCTAGGGGCTGGAATTGCAAGGCAAACAACATGGTACTATCTGAAAGAAGCATACAATTTAGTAGAGTAAGAAATTTTCACAAATTACTGCAATGAAACATTAGAGATATAATAAGGAAAAAATATATCCAATACAGAGAAAGCACAAATAAGGGGAAGGTCAAGTAGGCCAAGACCCACAAACAGAGAGGTGTCACCAGGCAGATTCATGGGTGATGGTAGCAAAGCACTATCCAAGCAGAGAGAACTTTATGACCAAAGATACTGAGCTATACGCTGTTCTAAAATGTTGGTCGTTTAATATGGCTTGAGATCTTGGCTAAGGATCTCTTGCCAAAATTACATTGTATTTACTGCCTATGGAGATGCTGAAACACAGTCAACTTCACTATAGAAACTCTTTATTCCAAAAGAATTCTTTAAGTATCTGTCTATTGCATATAAGTGTGTGAACTTTTTGTGTATTTGCTGAATGAATGAGTGAACGTACAGGGTATATTTGAACCCTGTAGTGGGCCTGGGTAATATGTAACAGTTCTCATAAGAACCACCAGGTGGCAGATATTTAATCCAAGAAAGGCTGTTAACTGTGAGCAAAACTCAGATGATGAAACGCATAATAGCTTTTGTTTTCTTGATTCTTATTGTCTGAGTTGATTAAAATCAAAAGGATTTTGTGAGGAGATGAACCAGGGGATATTTTTAGCCCTTTTGGCCTAGAAAAATAACTCTTTATTGAATTGGTTTATGAAATTGAATTTGAAAAAGACAGTAATAAATACTGTTCTGTCAGCAAAGAAAAAAATAATAAAAAGAGGATTTTTCCAGGCTAAGTCATCTCTCTACAGACATTTCTACTCCTCACTCACCAAAATCAGTAAAGAAGAATTACAACCATGAAAGTCATTATATTGTTATATATTATTTGAAGAAATAAAGTATGTAACATTCACACAGCACAACGATGCCTTTCTATTTTTGCCACATAGAAATTAAACCTCAAGTCCCCATAAGACAAGTCCCACATCATACATGGCAGAGTGTAGGTGTCTGAAACACAGTATCCCCAGGCACGTACAGGATGGATCCACAAGCCCTCGGTACACTTGATTGCCTTAAGTGGGACATTGAGAAAAAGAGAGAGAGGTCACCCAAAGGAGATTATCTAGAATAGAAACCAGGTCAAATAGAGAATGTCTTCGGGAAATGAAGGTACTCAACTGAGACACATGACAGGAGCCATCGAGGGCTCACATAGGGAAGTCAGACGAGCTACTTTTGCTCAGAATTAGGACAATTGAGTTACAGAGAGATGGAATTCTTCTTTAAAAAGGGAAGAAGTTTTCCATAATTGGGGCAGACCACCGAGGGAAACTCTGAGGTTTTCCTCAATGAATTGTTCACGTAGAAGCTCAAGTGTGATTAACTGTATTCAAACCCAATCTACCTCCAGAGACCACACTCTCGGAAATGTGAAGGAACACATGAAAATACACTGCTCAGTGCCTGAATCCTAGCACATGTTCAATAAAAGGTACTGTTTTGTTTGCACTTTCTTGTTATTACCTTAAGTTTGATCAGGTATCCTCATTTTTGCTGCAGAAAATTAATCCAACAATTTATTTACCCATATAACTGTTTATACAAACTTATAATAAAGATGTTAATACTTAATATTTCAGTCTATCATTTATTTAATACTCACAGTGACCCGAGCATAATTCTTGACACATAAGTACTCAGCAAGTCTTTGTGAGTCATCAATGATTATCCCCATTTTATACAAACTGAGTTTCAATGTATAAGTCCCCACAGTTTATAAGTTGCAGAAATAGGAGTTTACTTAATATTTTCTGAATCTTTTTCCTGAATTCCTTTTCACAATGATGCATTAGCATATGTGAGAAAATGATACCTATACAAATACAAAAAAAAAGCCCAACAGTATATATGTGTGTGCATGAGTGTGAGTGTGCGTGTGTGTGTGTGTAGGTGCACATGAAAGAGAGAGAGAGATCCAGGAAAACCCACACATATTGAGCAGCAGTCCCAATTTAACATATATTACATTGATCTGCTAGAGATAATGCATATGCATCCTTTGGGTTTGGACAAAGAAATTTCCTGATGATGAGTTTTGCTACTCATCAGAGAAGATCAACTTAGTTTCGTGGAAGAAAATCCTGTTGTTCTTGCCAAATATATTCACATTATACATGGGTTTACTTAAGTGATGATTCACCACCTGCATATGCATGTATCTGTGAACCTATATATATACATGTTTCCTAACCATACATGAGCATATACAGCTTTTTCCCTATCCGTAAGCTATTAAACAACGGTGGACTAGCTCAACATTGGCTAGGACTAATGCAATACAAGACAGAAACTCTGCAGAGAATACGCAGACCAGCGTTAAAGTCACCGACTAGGGTAAGGTTAATTAACGCTATTCTTGGAAATGTCAAGCAATGGGCAAGAACAGTATTAAATTGACGTCACTGGAAGTTCCCCCTGCACTCAGCAGGCTGAGCAGCCCATCATAGTGTTCATAATAATCTGTGCCAGCCTGAAATGGCTTCTACATTTATAGGCTATCCAATCAAATTTACAAATTCAAATTTTAATTCAAATACAGTCTTGCCTTTGTTTGGTGAATTTACTTGAAGCATTTGTTATGAGCCAGATATTATGTACAAGACTTTACGTGTGAGATTTTACTTAATGACTCAATAAATATTTACTTATAAATTCCAGACCCAGACCCCCTCGCCCTAAGAAAAGGAAATGGGTTCCATACATGGGATGGTACCAGGGAAGCATTCCATGTGGGAAGAGGCACAATTAAAGCCCAGAGGAATGCTGGGGATCAGGGTTACTTTCTGAGCCAAGATGATCACCAGGCGAGAGGTATAGGCAGACATCGAGAACCACAGACTGGAACAAGAGAGCGCCCCTGAGGTGGGGGCAGATTCCCAGAAGAGAATGCCTAAAGTACATAAAAGCCCGATCCTGGCCTGTCCGTGAAGGCTCCCCTGCCCCTGGCCCTGGCACACAACTCACTTCAGCCAGTCTACATCCCTGAAGGACAGTATTGTCCACACTCAAAGGTAAGTAAACAGCAAAGGTGCTCATTTAGCATGTAAATTTCAGGGAAATTGCTAATGGACATACAGATTTCATTACCAATGAAGAAGCCACATTCATGTTTTCATCCTCTCTCCTTCCTGTCTCTCTTTCCTCCTCTCTCTCCTCATCACACACACATATACCATTCCCCAACACACATATTCATATGATGCTGTCATATGAGAATGGACAAACCCTCAGCAAGCTTACACAAGATGAATGCCCATGACGCTGTGGTAGCTTGCTGGGGGAATGCCTCCGATACAGGGCCAAAATTAAAATGTTGATTCAGCCAGGAAAGCTCTAAGGTAGCATATAAATGAAACTGACTTCCACCTGTGGTTTTTAAGGAACATACTGGGGTATGATCAGACCCTGGCCATTACCTTGTAGGATGCTCCCATTGCATGTGCTTTTGTGCTCTGCGAAGTGTACTTGTACAGGCCTATTGAGAATTCCAGGAGTCTTAAAGGCCTGACACAGGGCCATCGTCCAAGGAAAGAAGCCCCCTAGTGGCCATCCAGCACTTTCTTTTGGCGTGAAAACAATTTATATGCATTTATTCATTTCATTTTACTTTTAAATTATTTGTTTTGCCAGGGGCCTGAAAGGAATGAAGGCAGCTAAATATGAACTGCACATGAGAGAGCACAGTTATTTTTAAGGTCACTGGTGCAAACGCATCATAGCAATATTCCATATGCAAGGGTGTGCAGATACTCCAGTCAGATAACTTCTTTCGGGAAATAGAAATTAAGGGTGAACAAAAACAGTAGAGCGCTCAGCTCAAGACTGCGTGGTGCCAAGTGCAGTTTCTCTGCACACACCTAGTTGAGGACCTGAGACCCGGGAGAACTCTGTCACTGATGAGTCCATTTTGTCTGCCTGATATCCCTTCAGTATATATGATTAAGTCACTTCTATGTGTCAGTCACTTATTCAGGGGCTAAAGACAGAGGAGAATAAAACAGACAGGACCCTTGTCTTCGTGGAGTTTATATTTTATTAGAGATAAAGACAATACACGTTAAACAAAGAAACACTTTGATTTAAGATGGTGGTAAGTTCTACTATGAAAATACACGAAGGAATTTGGCTAAGAGGAGGGGCCACTTTAGCTATGGTGATTGGTGGAAATATCCTAGAGAAAGTTACATTTTGGCTAAGTGCTAAATGATGTAAAATACTTGGCCATGTAATACTTGGTCTGGGAGTGGGAACATGCTTAGCATGTTCCAGAAGCAGCAAGAGTGGGGAGAGTGTAATGAGAAGGGAGCATGGAAAAAGATGGAAAATTCTATGGAGCCAGATCATGTAGGAACTTCTAGACCCTGGCAAGAAGTTTTGGATCAGCTTCTGAATGTGCTAAAAAGCAATTGGAGGATTTTAAGCAGAGGAGCGGTATCTGATTTCGCCTATAAGTTTACCCTGGTGCCATGTGGAAAACGAATGGTGGGAGGAAAAGTGAAGCAGAAAATCCAGTTAGGAGGTCATTCTTGGAAATGTCAAGCGATTAGCATTCAATATTAAACTGAAGTCACTGGGAGTTTCTGATATATTCGGCATACTAAATGACCCATTATGATATTCATTTTTTTTCTAAAAACCAGATATCTAAGAGTTTATATATTCTCAGGGTATTCCAATAAGGTTTACTGAGGCTAATCCTGAATCAAACATTGTTCTTGTTTTGCTTTATTGTTGTTGTTAGACCTTTGCCCTAATTTCCTTTTTGTTGACAGATTTTTCAGTTGTAGAAAACCAGGAGACAAGTGTTTAAAACCAGGAGACAAGTGTTTAACTTTCAGCTCAACCACCATTTTCCAGGGGACCTGGAGCATGTCTCTGAGCCACTTTGGGTCATAGTCTCTTTATCCAAGAATGAGTGGGGTCGGCGTAGGTTCATCTGGCTCCGAAATTATATCATTTTCAGATCACAGAAGTAATTAGAGTTTGGCCTCAATTAGCTTTGTCATTTATTATTCAGAAGGGAAAATTAATTGACCATGAGCCCAGTGACCTAAATATTGGTTGTACATTTGTGCTGGCTTCAAATAATAGTTTCATTTCCTTTATTGCACTTATTATTCTCTAAAACTATCTAGCTTATTTGTTTTTTACTCCTCTCATTATAATGTATGTTTCATGAGAGCAAGGGCCTTGCCCGTGTTTCTTCAAACCTGTATGTCCAGCTTCTAAAAGAGTACTCAGACTATAGTAGATGTTCAACAAATATTTGTTGAATGGATGAATGAATGAATTGCTCCCTTAGTGGGAATTCCTATGCACTCGGAGGTACAGCAATTCAACAGACTGATATACAACCAAGTTTTGTTTATGAATTGTTGCAGACAAGTACTTTTCATAATTTTCAAAGTCATGAAATCTTTTGTTTAATTAAAATTTTACATAAAAACAAAATATGAAAAGCATATGAAAACCTAGCTTTGGTTGAAAAAGGGATGGAAAGCCCAGAGTTTTGCCCAAATGCGTTGTTTCCCAGTTCCTTCACAAGCAACCACTGAGGTACTTCCATACACAGTTTGAAAACCGCTGGACTCCTTGACTACCAAGACCTTTCCAATTTCATAGAATTGATTAAACCTCAGTTACTTGTTGGCCCAGTCTGATGCCTACCACCCCATTTAATAGCTGAGTCTTTGCCCATCGTCTCCAGGAAAAGGAACTCACATCGTCTAACACTTGAATATCTCTGTTAGAAAATATTGTCTTTATCTGGCCAAAATCTATCTCCATAGACTGCATTCAGTCTTCGAGCATCTAGACAACCGGTTGCTTTTCTTTTCCTCGGGACAAAATTTTAACAGTTAGAAGGAAGCTATGTCTCATCCTGCCCCCTTTCTAGGATGAACATTCTCTAGTTCTTTTTGTTTTAATATTGATTCACTGTCCTCATGGTCTCCCAAACTATCACAATCAAAACTTTTCATCTCAGGCTTGCCTACAATTTGACATATAGAAAAATTGGTGCCCAAATTAAAACGCAATTATCCTGGCAAGAGCTCTCCACTCAAAATAGATAATACCATCTTCTCTTTTTTTTCTGTTTATGGTAATTTTATTAACACAAAGTAATATCCATTGATTTGGGGGCATGTATGCCATACTTGGATTTGCCCACAAGATTTCTTCATTCCAGTTGCCACTACCTACTCTGGGATTCCTTTCTCTCCAGCACACACTGCAGTGTCCAGGAAATTGTTCCACATTTTGTTTCCTCTGACACAACAGTAGCTTTTTAAGACATTTATTGTAGTTATTATGGTGCAAGAAATAACATATAAATGCAACAACAGTAGGGAAGTAACAAAGATTCCAAAAATTTCAAAAAGTCCTTGAAGGAGCTATCTATGGACTAGGGTGAAGCGTGGTTGCCCACATCCTTCTCAGAGTGTCTCCTTGTCTACATAGATGCTCTGAGGATGTATCTTTCAAAAGAGCTTGGGCTGTGGAGGGACATGAACAGGGACTTAAACGCTGGCTCCATCACAAAATCAGCTATGGATGCTGGTAAATAACATCATCATCAGGGTCATCATGTCCTCATTTGTAAACTGAAAATGCATACCACATTAAATGATCATTGCAGAGAATGGCTTCTATAATGGTTTAGCATAAATTCAGCAGGGGTGTGTGTCTCTCTTTTTGAATCGTTTTCTGGGGATTACCTACATTAACTTAGTCCAAGGATGAAAAATCCTTTCAAGGAATTACACAGAAAAGAAGCCAAAATGTGGAGAGTGGCAACAAAAGCTAAATGGATAGAGAGGTTCAGTCTATGATTCCTTGATTAAAGGCAAAAGCCTGACTCCATTAAACCTCTCAGGAAGGTCTTATTACCAAGGTGCGTTTTTCCTTCTAAGCTGTCCTAAGAGTCCTTGTTGCTCCAGATCCTGCCAAGACAACACCAAATTGTTATGGAAATTAGACAAAAGACTTGGATGTTTTGAATTTTGTTTTCATTCACTCAAGTTCTGCACATAGAAGACATGAGAACAGCAGCCAGAGCCAACCTGACTCCTCCTGAGCTCTTCCCACCTCGCTGTTACCTGTTGTAAATGACTGTAACCCAAGATCCACCCCCCTCCACTTCTGGACCTTCCTAGGAATTTTTTTGGGATTCAAATGTTACATGGCTAATCATATGGGAAGAGAGATCCAAGTGTACATTTTGAAAGCTGGATTTACAGTAAATAAGGTAACATATATAGCTGGAAGGAGATTCAGATATACATTTGAAAAGAAAAGGAATCATAGAAGAACTAAGGAAAGTGGGACTTTTTTGTGTAGTTGAGATTTTGACTTCCAGAAGAGGTGATATAAATTCCTGATGATTATGAAAAGCTGATTTCATCATCACTTGTCGTAATTCTCCCCTGTTCTCATAGCTTAAGCTTTCTTTCCCCATCTGGCAAACTCTGACTCATATTTCCACAATGAGCTCAATTGCCACATTTTCTGAGAATCCATGGAGCTATTCAGTCTCTTCTCTGAGTTCCCACATGCTCAATTCATACATCTATTTAGGTCATTTCTTCTGCTATATTTAGAATCTATAACTCCCTCTGCCTCTGCTTACTGGACTATGAGATCTTCAAAGGCAAGTACCATCTTCCACTCTTCTTTATTCCTCCAAATCCTATCACTATCTTTGGAACATAGTAGATGTTCAGTAAATGTTTTTTGGGCAAAAGGTGAAAAAGTAAATGTGTTTCTGTCTGGATTTGTCAACATTCCACTTCTTCCAGAGTTGGTTTAAAACTTTGATCTTTTTCAAGGTGTTCAAGTAACTTAGGTAATTTTATAGCTCCTGGGGTATTTTTTATTAGCTTTAATGCCAAAGCTTTCCACATATCTTTCTAGATGTTGTCATCTACCTGCTCGTTGGGTTTACGTTACGTCTTTCCCGCCATCCAAATTCCAGATATACCTAGTGTCACCTAAACCCAGTTGTGGCACATCAGTAGCAAATTTCCATAGTGAATTTCTAAAGCCTATGCAATGATTTTCTCTTCCAGGATTTCTCTAAAACATTTTCTTAAATATTCCTTTGTGAGCATTTTCTCTTTTTTCATCCCTTTTTTCATTCACTCCGTAGCATACTTTTCTTGGCCTAGATTTATTCAGCTATAATTTTAGCAGCCTGCCCTTGTGACGATCTATAAAAAGGTCAAGTGGAGGACCTCTGTCTACACCCTATTTCTATGTCCAGGCGGCTCAGTTCCAAGCACAGTAGTTTGCACCTGGTGGACCCTCAAGGTATAGAATTTGCGTAACTGAACCAGCAAATTCTGCTTGTCTCTTTAGCTATTTGTCCAGCTTTGTGTAAATCTAAAATAAAGTCTCCACTCCTATCCCTGACTCACATTTTCCAGTGTGATAGTTTGTAATTTTGAACCAGGCCACTCAAACTGTAGCCTACATTGGTTCCATAAATCCTTTACGCAACTTTGACTCATCTATAATTAATCATCATAATAAAATTGTTAAATTCCATTTATTTCTAATACCATAAATCTTTCATACCAGATCATTTTGGTAGGCCATGATTAGCAGAGTAGCGTAATTAGCACATTCCAGAGACCTAGAGCATGACCCTGGATTGAATTCTGTTAGCCTTCCTTATCTCATTATCAGTAACTCAGCAGCGGATTAGAAAGGCTATTTCTCACACATAAATCTTTCCCTGGTGGCTCTTTTCCTGAGAGGCCTATTGCAGCAGGGAGTGTCTCTCCTGATACGCCTCCCACTTTTCCCTGCTTTTTTTGACTGTCAAGTTTAAGTGCAGTTAAGTAAAATGATAATTGAATTAATTTAAATACACACGACTTTTCCCAAAATGTTTCTATATATATACCTAGTACATCCAATAACCCCATATCAAAGCGTATTATACAATCAGTGCAAGCTGCTGGTTCTTTTAAAGGAGAGGCCTAGAACTACTATACTGTCACTTTCAGTGCATTCTATTGGTCAGAGCCAGGGCTAACTTCATGCGCATATGGCCTGTGCAGTTGTACAGGGCTCCATGCTTAGAAAAAGGATCTTTGCTGAGTTTAATGCCCTGCTATTGCCACCTTGAAATTTGTAATAATTTTTTAACAAGGAGCCCCGCATTTTCATTTTGCCCTGGGCCCCACAAATTATGGATGTGGTTCTGGTCAAAACAAGTCACAAGACCAGCCCAGGTTCTACAGAAGGGGAGACAGGCAACAGAGTCTGCGTCTTGATGAGTAGAGGGCATACATGTTCAGGGAGGGAAGGAATTGATAGCGGTCATCGTTGGAGACTACCATATCCTTACTTTACTCATAAAGAAACTGAGGTGGAGAAAGGGGAAGCAACTTTCACCAAATCACTAGGCTGGTCACTCATGTCACAGGTACAGCTCTGGTACCCACTGGGTAACTATTGTGCTTAGTCCAGAGCACAGTGGGGATACAACGGTGAAACTGATGGAGCTCCTGTTCTTGTACAGTCACTTAAAAGGACCATTAGAGGGTGAGAGTTGATTTGGGCACAGTGCATTTCCTTTCAATATCTTAGCACCCAGTTGAGTTACCCTAGGTTGGAATCTCCTTGCCAACTCTGATTCTGCAGACTCCAGTGCCTAAAACCAGCCATTCGTCCTTCAGCCCACCTAAGCCAGTTCAGGAGCTTTCCCCACCTCCAGTTAGGAACAATGAACACGAAAGAAGAGAAAGGCTGAGTATCGGGGACCAGGCAGAGAAAGATCGACACTAGTCAGAGGAGCTCCATAGATTAGGAAAGGAAGGAGATCAAGAGACAAGAGCCTTCAATCATGAGAATGAAGATGAGATTCAATAGGATAAGGGAATGAGAGAGGATTAGAGCAGGAGATTGAGTTTCTAAATTTGATGTCTTAAAAATGTACCAATCTCGAGAGACTTATTGATAGGCTCAGAAATCATAAAGACACTTTATTAGAAGAATTTAAAAGCTCATGAGACATGACTATTTGATATGAGTTTAAAAACTGTTTTAAAAATTGTGAGACAGTTAAAAAGCTGTATGATGTTATTTTCAGCATTTGCTATATGATTATGAATTACATTATTAATAAAACTATACTTTCTTTAACATTGTATTTTGGTGCTTGATAGTTATAAGTTTTCCATTAAACTAAACTGAGTTGAGAAAGTAGCATTTTCTATCTGCAAGACCCATCACTTAATGTTTGACAAAAATGATTATCTTGCTCTTCCGGTGTTACTTTGACAATGGAATTTGACGTAAAGATGCCATGTTGGATATACTTCAATGTTCAGGATAAATTTCAGAATCAGGTTCTTTGGTTTCTTTGTCTGGGTTTTTGGTGAGGAAGGGTTGCTCTGAGCTAACATCTGTTGCCAATCCTCCTCTTTTTTGGCTTGAGGAATGTTAGCCCTGAGCTAACATCTGTGCCAGTCTTCCTCTATTTTGTAAATGGGTCACTGCCACAACATGGCTTGAAAGAGTGGGATAGGTCTATGCCTGGGATCCGAACCCATGAACCTTGGCTGCCAAAGCTGAGCACACAGGACTTAACCACTATGCCACAGGGCCAGCCTCTCAAAATCATTTTTTTGGTCTAAAATCACTGGCATTCTTTAGTGCTTCTACATGCAAGGCATTGTAAATTGTAGATATATGTTCTCATTTAATTTTCACAAATACCCTTTTGTAGTAGATGATATTATTATCCAAATTATACAGAAAAGAAAATTAAGATAAGATTAGATTAATAGCTTGCTGAGGTTGTCAAGCCAGGGCTGTCAACCTCACCCTATATATCTGTTTCTGGTTTTTGTAGTACCAGGAGACAAGCTATACCAAAACTTAGCATCTTAAAACAACAGTCATTTGTTTGCTCGCAGTCTGTGGGTTAACTATTCGGGCTGGTCTCAGCTAGTACTTCCTCTTCTAGTCTCAGCTTGGATTACTGTGGTAGTAGCAGCCATCTGGTGGCCCAAATGGGGCTGGATGAGCCAAGATGGTCTCACTCCCACGTCCAAAGGTTGGTGCTGGCTTGCAGCTGACTTCTCTCTGCATATATTCTTTCATCCTCAAGGAGGCTAGCCTGAGCTTCTTTATGCAGCATCTGGTTTCTAAGAGGGGAAGAACAGATGTTCCAAGGCTCTTGGGGGTTAGCCTTGTAATTCCCACAATATCATTTACCACACGTTCTATTGATCAAAACACATCACAAGGCCAGCCCAGATTCAAGAAGTTGAAAGTAGACTCAAACTCTTGAGGCGAGGAGCTGCAGGGCATCTGTTGCCATTTGTAATTTATCACAGTTTCCATACTTGCCAGAGAAAGAAGTTTGATGCCAAGCAGTTCACCCAGCGCTACTACTTTGGGTCTCTGTACCACTTCCCAGTTGGGCTGATGCTCTTCTGCATCCATGCATACAGCTGAAAAGCAAAGAGTGGGCTAAATTTTAGCTCCCAGGTTCCCCTTCAGTTGGAAGCCTTCTAGTCCTGCACAAGCACATGCAGCGGCCTAGATCCACCTGATTTTCCCTTGATCCAAAAATACATTTTGGCTTATTGGTTGGTTGGTTTAGATGTCTTCATTATTTTATTCCAGAATAAATCATTTATGAGCATTATATGAGGAAAAATTTGCAAAAGCCTGGCATAGCAGGCATTCTACCTGTTATTATGTATTTCCTTTGCTAAGTATAACTTCTTGTAAATGAAAATGTAGTCAGTAAGCCAGTGGCAGGTAGATCCTGTCTGCTTGTGTGTGCATAGTCACACTTAGCCTGCTGCAATCATACCTTGATTTAGCAATATGCCTAGAAAGACTGGAGTACATCCATGCTTGCTCTTATTTTATTACAAGCTGAACAAACTCTCTTGAAGGTAATTTACAGACCAATAAACTGGTGTGTACACCAACAATCTACTGCAGAAAAGCATCTGAATAGTTAGAGCATCACCATTTGCAGAGGAGAGCGCTCTTTGGTTAAAACCACTGCCTTGTTTGTGTTGATCATGGAATCTGGGCCTATAAAATGCCATGAAAAATAGCTACTAGAGTTAGTTCCCATTTTCCAAAAGGGGACATGGAGACCCGGCCATGCACATATTTGCTGATCTCCCTCTGTTCTTGTGCATGGATACTGCGCCAAGATGCCCAAGGTCCAGAAACAGGCTCTACTCCCAGCTGTAGGTTCCTACAGGCTGAGAGAGGGTTACAAATGTGCACAGTAGGTGCTCTTCTCCAGCTTCAGCGCCTTTGGATGGGCTCTGGGGAGCCAGAGACTCAAGACCAACAGTCTCCGGTCTCAAGTAGCTTCTTCTCAGTGTGCCTTAAACATACTATCATTTTTCCATGGATTCTGTGAAATGCGAAAGCAGTTGGGAAACACCGACCTAGTGTTTTCTCATTGACATAGAAATATAGTTTCTTGGGTCTGTTTTAAGCAATAAAATCGGCTCATGGACATGCTAGAAAAAAAAGCCTCAATGTCCTGATGGGTATAAATTGAAACATTAATGTTCATCTTTTCTTTCCAGACTCAGAGCCCAAACTTTTCCATGAATAAGCACATGCATATTGGTATATTTATAGTGAAAAGTTGATTACACAAAACATATTCACTTTAATTTTTTCCTTAATATGTCTTGGATGCCTTTACATATCAGTGTATATAAATCTTCCCCATCCCTTTTAACTACTAGAGTAGTCCATTGTTTACACGGCCATACTTTGTTTTTCCATTGGTTTCTTATGAATGAACATTTTCACTGTTTCCAGTTTTGTACTGTTACTGACAATGCTACCAAGAGCCCACGCAGTTTAGGGTAGAAGTTCAGCTCCCAGGTCCTGCATCCATTCAGATGGCCTCATTCCAATTCTGCCTCTGCTACCTGCTAGCTAAGTGGCCTGGGGCAAGGCGCTTCCCCTCTGCTGCCTCCCTTTACTCCTGTGCAAAACTGGGAAAGGAATAGTGCCTAGTTCATCAAGTTTTGTCTACATTAATGGGACTTTTAGTGCTCAAAACAGAGTCTGCAACATTGCAAGCACTCAATAAATCCTAACTATTAAGTTGTTAAATATCTATTCCAACATATTTATGTGATAAAATAATTCTACCTTTGAAATTGCGATGTCAAGTTTTAAAAGACACTTCAAATCGCCCTTGGAATTTTTTATTGTACCTATTTCTGCACATCTATTTCAGTTTATCAAACTGCTGAATTTTTGCAGAATCTGGTTAGTGATTTACTTTAATTAATTTATGTTAATTTGAATATCTTTCCTATTTTTAGCATGCTTGAATATTTCATCTTTACTCATCATGTCTTTCTCTATTTCATGATTTTTGCATATTTTCTATTGAGTTGTTCATTGTTATCTTATTAATTTGGAAAATTAATACCAAGAAAATGCCTTGATCCAAACATATTTCTTTCAAACACCCAGAAACGTTTGTCCTTTGTCTCTTGTCTTTATTTATACTTTTTTCCTTGTCATATAGTTGTTTGGGGTTTTTTATAGGTTTTTGGATTTTTCATGTGTTAAAATTTTTCTCTCTTCTGTTGATTTAGTGTTGTGAATAGATTTGATTGCTTTGAGGGTTTTGATCATTCTAGACCATAGCCTATTGATGAGGGAGGTGGGGCAGAAAGTGTGAGTAGGCTTCTTCAGGTAGAACGGGTGCAGCCAACATCTGTGATGATGTGACATTTGAGCTGAGAACAGCATGACAGTGAGCCAGCCATGTGCAGAGGCAGAGGGAACAGGAAATGCGAAGACCACAAACATCTGTTCTGTCTGTGCAATAGAAACACACAGGGCCAGTGTGGCTGGGCAATCTAGGCATCTGGGGGGCGAAATGGGCAGAGATCAGCTCCAAAGGAAGCCTCAGTCACCAGCTTTTGTGCCTGGGCTATTACAGTGGCCTCTATCCCAAGCGATCCAATGTCAGATATGAACTCAGGGGTCTACTAGCTTATAGAGCGCGGCCGGCACCAAGAATAAAATTGACTTAGCAATTAGAGTCAAGGGAAGGGTAAAGCGGAGTTTGTTGACTCTTCAAAATGAGAGAATATTTTTTCCCATCAAAGGCAATAAGAGGCATGTCAAATCAAATAACCCTATGAGAAATAGTGTATAATGAGAAAAGGGGAAAAGCTACACACAATGGCATCTACAGGAAAATTCTCCAAAACAACAATTTTTTGGAGAATTCTCCAAAACAACAAATGCCCTATGGATATTCGCTATAAAAATAGTACTAATTGACTAGCTCCTAGAAATATAAAAACTATAATCTGTCTTGATGGAAAGGTAAATGCAATTGTATGGCAGGAACCACTCTGGATATGCAGCTATGCCTGATTTACATGTGTGTGAGTAGGTGTGAGCATGTGTGTGAGAGAGAGAGAGGCTGTGTGTGTATGGGGGTGTGTGTGTGTGTGTGTGTGTGTGAGTGTGTTCCAAAGAAATCTCAGAAGAACTAGCACAAGTTCTCACTGATCTGTTCTCTAGCTTCCGAATTCCATCAACCATAGCCTCTCTCTGCAGATGCAGCTGGCGCTGCTCATTGAGTTGGAATTCTGAAATGAATTGATTTAATTAAGGTGAGACCCTTGTGTGTGATAATCATGCTTAATCTCCTAAATCAAAAGGGTTACCGTGGTACACTTTAGATTATGAAATAGTATTTCCTCCAAGAACAGTTGCTAAACAAGAAACTGAACCCCCATGGGAGGAGTGGTGAACCCCTGCCAGTGGCTGCATTGGGAGTGGTAAGCTGCACTGTTTTAAAGGAAGTTTCTGGGGAAGCCAGCAACAAGAACACTGGAACAGGCTTTCCATGCCTCTCAGGCAGGGCCACTCCTTTTGATTAAGTCACTTTTGAACAGAATCATTTAGAGGCCGGTCGAACATAAACGTGGAGCTCAGGGAGATGGCTAGTCTTGAGGGATTATACTCAATTCATGATGAGTGACATGGAGCATTCCTGGATCGTTCCTGACATTTACATAGTCCCATCCTCCCGGTTCTGGGATTCTCTCCCTCAGACAGTGCTGATTAAACACTAAGTCCTGCTCTGTAGTATCTACCATGGAACCAGTCATTTTCCATTATCAGGGACTTTTTTCATACAATTTGCAATATATTTGATAAACGTTTTATATTATTGCAATCATAATCCAGTCCTGCTTCCTAAGGTTATATCCAAGTTGCCAAAGTAGAGATTGGGTGTTCCCAAATCTGCAAATATTCACCTTTCCACACGCCTACGTACACATACACACTTTTAGATAATGTCTTGGATGTTTCTAGAAGTGCCTCTCTTTATTACCTATGTTTGGGTTTTATCACACTAATTCCCAGAGGGTCACTTTAATTCTAAAGTTTGGGGGACATGTGCTTTATGTGGAAGTTGGAGAGTCGACCCTCAGATGGCAGTCCCAGTCACAGCGGTGTGCAGGCTTGTGCTGGAGTGCAGGCTCCACGGGGACTCAATGGACTTTTCAAGGTACTTACATGAAGTGGCCTATAACTGAAAATCAGTACATGTTAATCATAGTTGAGGAAATGAGCCAGAGCCAGAATGAGCAAAGCAGTAGAAAACATCAGAACCAAGCAGTGAAGAGGGCAGGAATTAGGAAATGTGTGAGGAAGAAGCCCAGAGGTTGCATTTAAGATGAACTGACAGGTTGAGGACAGAAGTTGTGACCATATAAGCACTGTGTATCTGTTTGTTTTGACTTGCATATCTAGGATATAGCTCTGCCAAGTTATGAGGAACATGCAGAAACACATGGCAGATGTTGTCCTAAAAATTAAAGATATTGTTCAGCTGTAAGAGAGAAGCAAACCCCGTCATTTGCAACAATATGGAGGGACCTTGCGGACATTATGCTAAGTGAAATGCCAGACAGAGAAAGACACTACTGCATAATCTCACTTATATTTGGAATCTAAAAAACCCAAACTCACAGAAACAGAGAGTAGGTAGCTAGCAGAGGCTGAGGGGTGGGGCAAACGGGGAGATGTTGGTCAAAGAGTACAAATTTCCAGTTATAAGATGAATAAGTTCTGGAGATCTAATGTACAGCATGGTGATTACGGCTAATAATGCTATTATATACTTGAAAGTTGCGAAGAGAGTAGATCTTAAATGATTTCAGAACAAAAAAGAAATGGTAATTATGTAACATGATGGAGGTGCTGCCTAATGCTATAGTGGCAATCATTTTACAACATATAAGTGTGTTAGATCAACAGATGCACACATTAAATTTATATGATGTTATATGTAAACTACATATAAGTGAAGCAGGACAAATAAATAAAAATTAAGGGTATTGAAAACTTGGTGTTTCTCAGTGTGTGCTACTATTAAAACACAATGCTCTCAATACATTTTTCTTTTTTTTTTAAAGATTGGCACTTAGGCTAACAACTGTTGCCAATCTTCCTTTTTTTTTTTTTAAGGATTGGCACCTGGGCTAACAACTGTTCCAATCTTTTTTTTTTTTTTTTTTCCTGCTTTATTTCCCAAACACCCCGGTACAAAGTTGTATATCCTAGTTGCAGGTCCTTCTAGTTGTGGGATGTGGGACACCACCCCAACGTGGCCTGACGAGCGGTGCCATGTCCGTGCCCAGGATCCGAACCCTGGGCCGCAGCAGCGGAGCACACGAACTTAACCACTCGGCCACGGGGCCGGCCCCTCAATACATTTTTTTTTATCATGGCATAGCCAACTTCTTCTGGGAGCAGTCCTCACTGCTTCCCCAGTCCCAGACTCAGCTATCACAATGCTCAGTTTCCTCAGCTTCTGTGGTTAGGGTAGGACACATGGCCCTACCTGTGACACTGTAAGTCCCTGACTTGGTTCTGTTGGGAAGGGGCAGTGGGCTTTTGGAATATGAGGCCAAGATTATCAGAAACTACGTCCCTACTGCTCTTGGAAGACACTTCTTCTGTAGGAGCAAATGAGACCCTCACAAAGCAAAGAGAAAAAAATGAAAGACAGAAAAGGAAAAAAATTACAGTATTATTCCAGTCCTGATCCAGGGAGGATCAGATGCTCCCTGAGGCCATCCGTAAACTTACATCAGGTTATAGGAACCAATAATTGACTATTTTACTTGTTTCTTTGTTTGTGTTTTTCTGAAAGCTCAGTCTGAGGCAAGGGATCCCAGCTGGTTGAATTGGGAGGTAATCCCAGGGAGCAGGAGGTGGAGGGGAAGGAGAGAAAGGGTGACAGTAGGGCACATCATGGAGTTGGCCCCCACTGCAGAGGACACCCGTTATTCAATCCAGCTGGGACTTTCTAAGGCACCTTATTAAGTGTTTCTCTGAGCTGATCACCTCTGAACAGAAAGGAGAAAGTATTGAGTCCCTCCTCCACTGGTCAAGGGATGGTCCCATTGGGCTTTAACTCCTCTGTGCTCCCTGTTGCGCATGCAAAAGTGCAGATGTGAGCATCCAACATCATAGAGTCAGAGGAGCTTCAGGGCTAGAAATGAGCATGCATATCACCAGAGGTAAGGCCCCATCTGAGTGCACCAGGATGAACCCATCAGGCTCACGTGGACCTGGAATAAGAGGTAAGGATGAAGAATTTTGAAGTGTCTGATAAAATTTGCAAAACTGTGAGTCCTGGCCAACACAGTATGTGAGCACTTAGTTATTGTCAAAAGAATCAGAACTAAAAGAATTTAGCTTTTGTCAAAAGTTGAGCACGGGAGGAATAAATGGACTTTTGATGCGGTGTATTACTATGTGTTAACACTCTTAAAACATTTCCCTCTTGCCTACAGTTTCTTAAAATAAGGAGAAAGACTTTGAACATACTTTTGAAGGAGAAAAATGGCCTAGCTATTTTCTGGTGCCTGACTATGGCCTCTGCAGTCCAAAAGCTAGGACTTTAAAGAAAGAAGAGAAATTACGAAGAAACAATAGGATTAAAGCCTGTGGTATTCCTGAGAGACTCTTGCTTATATTGTCATTTTTACATTTTCAATTGGGAAATTTAGAGTTAGGAAATGATATTTTTGCAAAACAAATTTACCATTCTTCTAATATTCTTGGACCACTTCATGAGCATGGAAAGAGTTCAGGCACAATGACATTTTAATAACTCATTTATGTTTGATACTAACTCACACTAAATTAGTTTAACAGCTTTGGTTATGAGTCAATCAGAACCTATCCAGCTATTACAAAGCTTGATAATATCTTCAAAACTTGTATGAACATAGGCATTTAATATATAATTGATGTATATAGACAGTTAAGCAAAACATATTTATACATACACACGTAGGTTTATGTGTGTGTGTATATAAATATATATATAAGATGTATGCAATAGAGTCAGCCCTGATAACCTAGTTGCTAAAGTTCAGCAAGCTCTGCTTCAGTGTCCTGGGTTCAGTTCTGGGCAGGGAACCACACCACCTGTCTGTCAGTAGCCATGCTGTGGCAGTGGCTCACATAGAAGAACCAGAAGAACTTACAAGGATACACAACCATGTACCAGGGCTTTTGGAAGAAAAAAGGAGGAAGATTGGCAACTTGTTAGCTTAGGGTGAATCTTCCACTGCAAAAAAATAATAATTAATTAATTTAAAAATGTATGCAATATAAACCAAATGTCTTATCAGCCTTTGACAATAAATAAAGATACTGTTTCCAATAGATACTCTCATCTTCCATTTTCACTTGATATATATCTTAGAGATCTTTTTCAATTAATATATTAAAATCTGCTTCATTACTTTCCAGCTACTGCATAGGTATAGGGCATGGTTGTACCATAATCTTAATTTAACAGAAAAGTTTAGAGTTAAGAAATGATATTCTTTGGGGGCTGGCCCCGTGGCCGAGTGGTTGAGTCTGTGCACTCCGCTGCAGGCGGCCCAGTGTTTCGTTGGTTCGAATCCTGGACACGGACATGGCACTGCTCATCAAACCACGCTGAGGCAGCGTCCCACATGCTACAACTAGAGGGACCCACAATGAAGAATATACAACTATGTATTGGGGGGCTTTGGGGAGAAAAAGGAAAAAATAAAATCTTAAAAAAAAAAAGAAATGATATTCTTTGCAAAACAAATTTGCCTTTCTTTTAATATTAATGGACTACTGTATGAGCATGGACAGAACCTGGAAATTGCACATAGAGATCTATCTTCCCCTTTTAAAAATTACTGCCTTGCTACTCAGTTGTATGACATCATTGTAATTAATTTAATTTGTCACATAATGCTTGACATTAGATTACTTTGTACCATTGCAAACAGCACTGCAATAAATGTCTTCATAAAAACAACTCTGTGTGTAAGATACATTTCTAGAAGTGTTGTTGCCATGGCAGAATAAGATTGTGCGTGTGTGTTATTTATTGCCAAATTTCCATCCAGAAATATTATACCAGATTATCCCCACAAAGTTGTCATTACCCATGGAGTATCCTTAATGGCTTTTGACAATTTCACAGTGTTGTTAAAATTCAAATACTAAAATAATTAAAAAAACAACAAAGTAATAAAATGAAAACTCAACAGGTTGGCTGACAGGTAAGAGTGCTGTGACATAGCCGTTTATTTTATATATTTATTTATAATGAAGATAGTCATTATATATGAATGTTTATTTTATATGTTTATTAAACGTGTTTGTTTCTTCTAGAGTGAACTATGCATTCATTTCCTGTGTCCAATTTTAGCTTTGACTATTTAAATTTTCCAAATAAATTTAAGAATTCTCTGTCAAACAAAGACTTTGGCTGATTTAAATTATTTTTTTTATCTAGTAGTTTGTTTTGGAGTTTATGATATTTTTAATCTAAAAAGTGTTTAAAACTTGTTTTAACTTCTGTATTTTGTGTCATGCTCAGAAAGACTTTCCTTATTCACTGAGGTTTTCTTCTGATATTTTGAGCTTTTCCTTTTTTTATATTTAAATAAGTGATCGCTTTGAAATTTGTTTGAATGTGCAAGAATCATACTAAGGATGCAGATTCTCTTGTCTAAATAGCAGTTTAATTTTTCCAATAAATTTTATGTAATTATGCACCTTTACTATACTAATTTCATGTATTGTATTTATGCGAGAATACATTATTTCTATGGGGCTATTTCTAATCTCTCAACTCTGGTACTTTTGATATACTTGTCTATTATTTTTTTCCAGTGTCACTCAGAACACCTGAAAGGGCAAAGAAAAGATACTAGCACAGACTCTCAGATATCACCAGGGCAATAACACAACCAGGTGACAGAGGAGGAAAATGTCCAGAGTTCTCAAGGGAAGAAAGCATTTAATATCCAGTTATGCTTTCCTTCAAGAATAAAGGCTACAAACAATGTTAAAAATGCAAGAACTGAGAAAATATTGTTCACATGAGAATTTCTTGAAAAATTTATTAGAAAACAAACTCCAGACAAACCAGGAGATTACTAAGAAAACAGAAAAAGGAACATTACATATAATAACAAAGGAATAAGAGAATATTATATATTTATATATATTATCTGTGTTATATACATTAAATATAATACATAGATGTATATTTGTATATAGACATAATATATAGAGATATATATAATATATACATCTATATATAATATAGACATAATATATAGATAGTACATTATATATATAGAGAGAGAGAGAGACAGGGAGAGAGATGTATGAATAGCACCCTAGGAGTAAAGGAGGACTAAAAATGTAACAGCCCTTGTGTGGACTGTGGCTAGGCTTGGAGCCATATAAAAGGACCCAAAACATCATAAGTCCCACATTTTGAGAAAGGTGATCTCAGATTTCTCTTGTCCTGTCTCTTAGCAAAAGCAAATATTCTTTTGAAGAAAGTAATACCAATATAACCTCATTTTTTTTTACAAATAATCCTTCATTGTCCAACATACTTGAGATTAATAGAATAATTTATCATTTTATTTTTCCATTCTATTCTAAATTCCCCTTACTTACAATTTTGTATGTTCCTTTTCCACTTTTCTAATGAATAATAGCCTAGAAACTACAATACATATATTTGACATTTCAAAGTCTAATGTTAATTAAGGTCGCTAACCTTCTGCTAGATTATGCGAGAAACTTAGAACAATTAAATGCTATTTACCACCTCCCAAAATATATTTTACTTTGGTGGTATATATTAACAATGCAATATACTAATATAATTGTTTTGTACAATTAAATCTCATTGCCCCCACTTTTACCACTTTAATTGCTCTTTGGTTTTTCCTGCATCTATCAACTTCCCTTTCGTTTCATTTTTTCATTACTCAAACAATAACTTTACACTTTTATTTATGGAGTGTATGCTAGTGATGAGCACTCTGATTTTTGTCTGTATTTCTCGCTCACTAATGGAAGATACATTTTCTGACTATAGAATTCTAGATTGGCAGGTATTCTCTTTTAACACATTGAATATATCATTCTACTATCTTTTGACTTTCTTACATGTAAGATGTCAGCTGTTAGTTTAATTGTCACCATTTGGAAGTCTTCTCTTTACCTTCAGTATTCTACAGTTTCATTATGATGTATTTAAGTATGGCATTTTTTGGTTTATCCTGTTTGGAATTTATGTTTCTAGGATCTGCAGCTTGATAACTTTCATCTGGAAAATTTTCAGTCCTTAAGTCTTCAAATATTGCCATTTCTGTATTCTCTCTCTGCTCTCCTGGAAGTTGAGTTTCTTGTATTTTACTTGCCCCTGTATCCTTGATAACTTGTACTTTATAATCTATATTTGATTAGATTCTCCTTATCTTTTATTATTTATTTCCTAAATTCAATTATGACAATTTTTTAGTTCTAGATTTCCTCTTTAGTTCTTTTTCAAACATGATATTTTTTAAAGTAATTTTCTTTCTGATGCAAATACTTTAAAACTTGACTTTTATCTTTTTAATTTGGTATACATAAAGTTTCAACAAACAATTAAAGATCAACAGATAAGTGAGGAAGGAGACAAGATGCTGTGTGTGATAAAAAGCAAAAACTGACTCTAAAACATTGTTCTGGAAGCCACAGCCAGTACAATAAGAGAAGAAAAAGAAATAGAAGGCATAAATGTTAGAAAGGAAGAAATGACTTTTTCAGAGAAAACATGATTTTAGAAAATTCTAGGGAATCCTTATAGATTTGTGTTTTCATCACTATATATCACACAGAGATTTAAAAGTATAATAAAAGTTATTTTCAGAAATTTTATGTGAATATTTGACAATTATTTGAAAATCACACTGTATAAAAACTACAGAAAGAAGTAATAGAAAATCTAAGTAATTTTTTTCTATTGAAAACATTGAAATTGTAAAGATATAAAACTTTCCAAATAAGAAAACATTGGGTCCAGCTGCTTCACAGTTGAATTCTATAAATTATCTAAGGAAAAAATAAAACCAAGCACATTTTTTAAGAAACAAAAGAGAGAGAACATTTCCCAATTCATTATATTAGGAGTACATGGCATTGATACTAAAATTTGAATAAGACCAATTGAAAAACAAAAAAAACCTAACATTACTCATGAGTATAAACACAAAATTCCTTAAGAAAGTATTGCCAAATTTATCCAGCAATGTATTAAAAACATAATACTTCAAAGGAAAGTAGGAGAGCAACAAGAAACTAGAAAGAGTAAGAGAAATAAAAATGCATAATAAAATGGTAGATTTAAGTGCAAATATATCAGTAATTATATTAAATATGAGTAGCTAAATACTCCAGATTATTAAAAGTGACTATATGATATTTAGAAAAGAAACTTGTAAAACATAAGAGAGAGAAAGGTGAAAATAAGGAAATTAAACATATATATCCACTCCCATCCTTACAACAAGGAAAAAGCCAAGATAAAAATCATTGACTATTCTCGGGACCATTGGAGAAATGGAGTCACATGGTCAATTGCTAGCCTAAAGTCTGGAGAGATAAGTGAATTCAGAGAGTCACAGCTGAGAAGCTGCTGGAGCCATAAACTTGTAGGAACATGAAAAAACAGATAGGTAATATGAGCAGAGAGATTTAAACCCTAAGAATCAAAAGGAAATATTAGAAATAAAAAAACATTGTAACAGAAATGAGTGTCTTCTGTGGGTTACCCAGTAGTCCAGTCCAGACATGGCCTACAAAAGAATCATTGAGTTTGAAGAGGGGTCAATAGAAACTTCCCAAACTGAAATTCAAAGATAGAAAAAGAATGAAGAAAAAAAATCAGAAGAGAAAATCAAAGAACTATAGGATAATTTCAGAAGATATAACATATAAGTAATTGATAAACCAGAGGAAAGAGAGAATGGAGCATAAAAAATATTTGAAATAATGATGGCTGAGAACTTTTCAAAATTGACAGATACAAAATCTCAGATCCAGGAAGCTCAGAGGACACCAAGCAAAATAAATACCAAAATACATACAGTTAGGAATATTATATTCCAACTGCAGAGGACCAAAGACAAAGAAGAGGTGTTGAAAGAAGCCAGAGGGAAAAAGCCTTACCTATAGAAGAACCAGGTTAAGAATTACTGGAGACTGCTCGTCGGAGAATGTGCAAGGAAGAAGAGAGTGAAATGAAACACTTAAAGTATTGAGGAAAAAGCCACCAATCTAGAATTCTCTATGCAATGATACTATCTTTCAAAATTGAAGGAAATATAAAGCCTTCCTCCTACAATCAAAACTGAGGAAATTCATCACCAAGAGATTTGTCCTGCAAGAAATGTCAAAAGAAATTCTTCATGAAGAAGGAAAATTATATTTGTCAAAATTTTGGATTTACATGAAGAAAGGAAGAGTGTCAGAAAATAAACAAAGGTAAAATAAATTTTTTATATTTGTATTTTTAATTTATTTTAAAAGACAATTGTTTAAGGTAGTAATGGTTACAATATATTGGATAATTATAGCATATGGGTGGGTAAGTGAAATGAATGACAGAAATGTCATAAGGGTTGGGAGAGAAGAAAATATACTAATAGTGTTATTTGAAGTAGACTTAGATTAGTTAAAAATGCATATTGCAAACATTAAGGGCAACCATAATTTTTTTTAATAAAGTATAATTGATAACAGCCCTCAAGCCACAAACAGACATGGATGAATCTTAAATATAAATTGCTAAATGAAAGAACCCAGTTGAAAAGGTTATACTATGATCCTGATTATACAACATTCAGGAAAAGACAAAATGCTAATGATAGTAAAAAGATCAGTGGTTGCCAGAGGTTTGGGGAGAGGGCACTAGGGTTGAATAGTTGAACCACAAGGTATCTTCGGAAGCAATGAAACTATTCTGTATGATATTGTAATGGTGGATACATGACACTATATAGTGATCAAAGCTCAATGAACTTTACAGCACAAAGAACAAATCTTAATGTATGCAATATTTTTAAAGTAATTTAGTAGGTCAGGGGATTCCTGGATAGAATGTGGAATATGACAAAAGAATCTAACTGTTCCACAGTGTATGAAACCACATTACTAAGGAGGTAGAGGAAAAGACACTGAACTAAGGAACTGTGGAAATGAGTGGAGTCTGAAACACCAAAGGAGAAACAAACTGAACATAAGCACTGTACTCTGGTTGATGAAGTTTTTCCCAATGGGAGTACGAGTTAACAATTTTAATGCTGCTGTGTATTTATACTGGAATTGAACAATTACGTAAATGAATGGTGGATGGTGGCATCCAGGTTTCTTACTGTTAGAGTGGGAGTTTACAGATAAGGAAGGGGAAGAGACTAGAATGATATTTACGGTAATGAGTTAGAGTTGGAGATGGTATAAACCCATGTTTAGTTTGATATAGATACACATGGTTACATGGATAAATATTTATGACGTGAGTATATACACAGGTTAGTATACACACCTGCATTTCCTTCTGTCTGTTGAGAGCAACTAGAAGCAATAATGCTGTAGCAGCAACAAGCACATCCAGTACCAAGATTTTGGTCTCTAATACTATTCTCCAATAAAGGGAACCAGTGTTCCATGGAGAAAGTACTGATTCTTGAAATGGGGTAGGAAATACACAAAATCAGCCTGGAGTAACTTATAGAGCCAGAAAGTAATGAAGTTCTTTAAAAAAAATAATAACCACAATGATGGGGCTATGTCAAAGGGAGACAGGAGCCAACTGAAGGAGTTTAGAGTGTCCACAGCAGGAAGAATTTGAGCAACAAAATAAAGTAGTGTTTGACTATAACCCAAAGTATAAAATACATATTCATAAACCCATACTGATATAAATGATTGAATAAGTAAGTGACAAAGAATTACAGATAATTTATGTAGATATTCTGCCCTTCAGAAGGTGGGCATAACTCCCACTCATTAAGCGTGGAAGGAGCATAGTAACATTCCACCAAGAGTATAGTACGGAAAGGGGGCGGGGCAGGCAATTTTACAGTGGGGAAGAGAAACCTGACAAACACTTCTTAAGCTGAGCGATCCAGGTCAACAGCAACAGTGATAAGTCATATTTATAGTATGTACACCTGATATGATATGATGAAAATTATACTTTATCTCTGTGATATTCTTCTCCAAAACCCATAACCCCAATCCATTGATGAAAAAAACATCAGACTAATCCCAATTGACAGACATTCTACAAAGTACCTGACAAGTACTCCTCAAAACTGTTAAGGTCATTACAAAAAAGGAAAGTCTGAAAAGCTGTCACAGCCAAGAGAAGCCTAAGGAGACATGGTAAGTAAATGTAATATGGTATCCTCTAAGGTATCCTGGAATGGAAAAAGGACATTAGGCAAAAACTAAGGACATCTAAATAAAGTACGGACTTCAGTTAATAATACTAAATCAACATTGGTTCATTAATTCTAACAAATGCGTCATACTAACGTAAGATGTTAATCATAAAGGAAACTGACTGTGGGGAGTACAGGAACTCTCTGTACCGTCTTTGCAATTTTTCTGTAACTACAAAACTGTTCTAAAATTAAAAGTTTATTTTAAAAAGCCTGAATGCACAACACACACAAAAAACACTCATACCCCACAAACCCTAAACAAGAACAAAAAGCTTTTGTGGTTATATTAATATAAGCAAAACAGACTTTCAGGAAAAGCATTACTAGAGATCCAAAAGGAACATAATATAATGATTCAATTCACCAGAAAAATGTAACAATTCTAAATTTGAATTCATCTAATAACACACCTCAACATAAAGAGAAAGGGACAAAATTACCAGAAGTACAAAAAGAAATAGGTAAATACACAGTCACACTGGGAGATTAAAACACTCTTCTCTCAGTCATTCACAGAAAAGGCAAACTGGAAAAAGTAATCACTAAGGATATAGCATATGGAAACAACATGGCATTTTGGATAAGACAATCTGTAGTTGTGAGATTCTGCCCAAGCACTAGAGGAATGTAGAATTCTTGGCCCCACAAACTAAATGCCAATATTTCTCCTAAGTTATTATGACAACCACACTGTCCTCATACTTTTCCAAATGCTCCTGGGGGCCAACAACCCCCACTTCTTCCCCCACCACACACACACACACACACACACACACACACACACACACTGTTTGAACCGCACATTGCTTGAATCAGACCCTCTTCCATGACATAATCATGCTCTCCTGTGGGTGTGTCTAGCACAGCCCTTTCAAAAACATTTTATCTATACATTGATGTGCTTGTCTTCGACACTGGAATGTAATTTCTTACATATATTTGACCAAATGACATCACAATGCTATAAAATCATTTTTATAATTATAATAGTATTAACACGTATTAAGCCCTTACTTATTTAGCACTGTGCTTAAATTTTCTCATCTGTAAAATAGAGATAGTAAGTTATTTTATTCTAAAACTTAAGTAGTGTAACATCTTTAAAGCTGTTAGCACATTGCCTGGGATTATAAGGATTCAATGGAATAGTATTACGAAATTATTTACTGTTTAATAGCTCCCTATGACGGGGGAGGTTGAAGTCATGGGCAGGAGTGGTGTCAGTGTTGGGGTCCTGCAGCCAGGCAATGCGGACATGGTACACAGCCAGGACAGTCTGAGATTGCAGTCAGGAAGAGAAACTTCAGAGCTGAAGCATCTTCAAGTTGGTATCTGGGAGGTGTTCAGTGCCATGCTGAGGATCTGATAAAAAGGAAGGAAAATCAGAGAACAGAGTTTGTAAGCTGGCAGACTCAAGTGAGGGCAAGTGTGGGGTTCTAAACAGTGGGGAGAGGGTCGGCATTCCCCTTGAACCGTGCACTCCTTGTACTGCCAGGGAGGATAAAGACTCCTCCTCTAATCTGGGTGCTCCCTGGGGTGCACCACTGTGAAATAAAAAGGAGTCAATACAGACCCAGAACCTCTGAAATATTCTGCTTGACTCAACTCTTACATTTGCTTCTTAAGAGAGAGCCAGGTGTCAGTCTGAGATGACAAGGAAAAGAACTCAGGGGGAGAACGACAGAGACAAAACCCTCTGCTCTTTGATCTCCCTTAAGGTCAGTGATGCCATGGCCAGAATGAGAGGAGCTGTCCATCATTCTCCTGGCTGCAAGAATAGCCACATCCTAACAGTGGCAGCAGACCCCTATTAGCCACTCTTTGTTCAAATAGCCAGCCACTTAACATTAACACTACACATTGTTTCTTCAATCCCAGACATTGCCTTTAGGTGTCCTTCACGGCTTCCTGTTGTCAACCAGAGGGCCACTTAGTGTCACTGAGAAGTTCAGCTATGGTATTTTATTCAAAGTGATGGACAAGATCTTCTCTCATGCCCCCTCCACCAAAAGTGAGTCTCTGTGTTCGTGTGGGAATGTGTGTGTATGTGTGTGTGTGTGTTGCAAAAGTCATTAGATCATAAAAAAGAGTAAAAAGTTTATACTGTTTCAACATTCCATTTATTTAATGGCTAACAACTACTAAATGGAAGAGTAAGCAACTGAACACGGGTCTGTTGAAATCAATGTCTGTGTTATCTGTATATTAAAAATCTTTAGACTATGAATATTATATATATCACATCTTATTTGTTATAACCTTTAGGGAGGATTCTGATAGAGTCTGTATAAATGAGCCAATGTCAGAGCTTAGCATTAATGGCTTTTTTCCTACCAAATCCAGCCCACATTTCTTAGCTTTTTTTCACTATCATCCTGCCTGCTCTGTGGCCCCTTTCCTGCTGCTCTCTGTATCTTATGCACCCTTCATGCTATTCTGGGTGGATTAATCTGTTCCCCATAAGCACGCCATATTTTCCATCCTGGGAAGTAGCATAGCAGAGTGCTCTAGGACACAGACTCTGAAGACCACCTGCCTACATTTAGATCTCAGCTCCTTTGCTTACTGGCTTGGTGACCTTGGGAAAGTACAATCACTTAACCTCTCCATGTCCCAGTATGTCAATTACAACCATAAAATGATGTAGTAAAAGTACTTCACTCATAGAGTTGTTTTGAGGGTAAAATGAATTAACATGTGTAGGTTTAGAACAATGCCTGGCAGACAGTAAGTGCCATACAGCTGTTTGTTGCTATTGTTAATTATTATATCAGCTCCTGCAATGGCTTCTCCATTTTTACCTACCCAAATCTTTTCATCCTGCCATGCATATGCAAATGCCTCTCTTCTGTCACATTCGCCTTATCCCATCTGCTAGATGGGACATGATCTTTCCTACCTTAAAACCTCCATAATACTTATACTTGCATTTAGCACAGAATTATTTATTTTGGAAATTACAAGGAGTAAATGAATACTTTTATTGAAATCGTTTGGGAAAAGCATTTTATTTTTAACACGTTTGAAAAGTTTCCACGGATGTGTATCATATTCTATTTGCAGTGTAGTGGAAAGCCTTGCTAGTCAAAGAGTGGATCGTGGACTAGCAGCATCCACATCACCTGGGACCTGGTCACAAGATGCAGGAACTCAGGCCCCTCCCCAGACCAACTGCATCAGCATCTGCATTTTACAAGGTCCTCAGCACATCACACACTGAAGCATTGGGGTGAAGCTTTAGAACTTAGCCAGGATGAATTGGATTCAGCTTTGTGGTTTGAGGAAAAGCAAGGTCTATGTCTTCATGAAAGCTCCATGTTATTAACATTAACTCCTTCCTTTAATATGTAACAAAGGTGAAATGTGAACTCAGGTCTCTGAATCCAAAATCTTCACCATTGATCTATGTCATCTTGACTAAATCCTGTTGCTTACCTATCATTAACCATATAATGTCTATGATGTTGATGTCAAGGTGGGGGCTCAAGTCCCAATTTCGCCACTAGTGTGAATAGAGGAAAGTCATATTTGCAGAAGTTTCCACATACTTAAGAATGCATGAAGAGCTGTTTTGATTGTTTTGGGTCAGTGAATACTTTGTGATTTATGTGAGGAAAGGCAATAGAGGGCAATTTGGAGAAAGGATGAAGGACATGTCAATCTGCTGCCTCCTTTTACTCTCTTCAAAGACATAAATACATTTACTATTAAGGGTTGGACAACTATTTATTTTGAAATGAATGAAGGAGTGAATTTCTTTTAGGTTATTTTGCTTGCGAAAAAAATAATTTTATTTACTGTTTACTAAAACATTAATTTTAATTTCTTGCATTTTTTCAATCCTTAGTTCTTTTTCTGATTTTTAGAAATGCTGCTGAGCTCCACGGACTTCAATAACGTTTGTTCTTTACATCATGTTTCATGCTATTTTTGTTCTGCTTTTAAAATTGGCTTTGCTAGGAGGAAGAACAAAGAAATTACTCAATCTTTCCTAATTCTAATGCTCAGAATGAACTCTCTAGCACTCCGGTGCACAGGAACACAAAAAGAAGCTGGCAAAGACCATGCTTCTCTCCCAGTTAGAGTGCAACGGCTCAGTGAAACCTCTCGCGGGAGTCCAGGACAGGGCCTTGGTTTAGGGGGTGGCAGGGAGGGGTCTGGGGAGGAATCTACAGAGTAGCCTCACTTGTCTGATAGAAAAGAATCCCATTTCATTTTAAAGTTGGATGTGACATTGAAAATCCCGGACCTACCTTCTCATTTCTCCAATGAGGGAAAGGAGGCCAAGAGAGTTTACCAAGGTCTTGGGACTAAACGTGACTCAGCAGTACCTGCACCGCTGGCACAAAAGTGAAGTTGAGCAACAGCTGGGAGGGTTCCCTCTGGGATCGTATAAGAATCTGGGAGAGTTACTCAGTTTTCCCGGGTATCTCCCATGTACACAAAGGTATATACGTTATTAAACTTCTGTTTGTTTTTCAAAATAAAAAAGAATATGAGAGTCCTCCACGAAGTCCCCATATGAGATAAATACTGCCTTATCTTCATTCCATCACAGTCATTGCTGATATCCTATTTGTAAAAGGATCTGAGATCTCTTGAAACCATCAAATATACAGCAACACAGCTAAGCTCAGACTTGGGAATCTCCCTGATGCTGGAGCCCCCAGACCAAGGGGTGCCTTTGATGTGCACACACACTCTTCTGGGTGCAGCTGGGAATGGAGCCCCGAGTCTGCACTATGCACAGGCCCCAAACTCTGTCTTCCTCCCATACTTGGAGGAAATACCCCCCCACCCCCCATGGCCCATGCCTCTTTCCTTTTACATTATCCAGTCTCATACCTAGGATAGGCTGCTCCATGAGTTCAGACTTTCACAGATAGGGAGAATGGTTAACATTCATCAGCATCTCTCTTATACTCTGAAAAACCCCATGAGGTAGGAAAATCAAGAATCTAGCAACTTCTCTGAAACAGAAAAGGGAAAATACAGGGAACATAACACATATAGCTCTAATTTGGCATGATTATCTACAGCAGAAAAACTAAAATCCAGTTAATACGTCAAGAAATGATCACATCACATGGGCTAATATTATTTTCCATTTAAACCTCACATTGAGTATTAAGCTAAAATGTGATAAACGCTGAGTTTATTCAGGCTACCTCTACAGGCTTCTCCAGGAGATGTGTGGTGGAAAAGTTTGAGAAGCACTGAAGGAGGCCAATGTCCTCCTTTTGTAGGTGAGGGACATGAGGCCCAGCCATGCTCTCTGGGCGTATGTATATCATTAATGGCAGATCTACGTCACAGTCAAGTGGATGAAGGCCTGAGAGTTTGTGGAGAACTTGCAGAAACCACACTACTTACTTCAGTCTACAAAGGAGCCCAGTGTGCTCCTGAACATAAAAGACACCCAAGGGCCCTGCTGCTTTTGGCTGAGTCCTTGGAGCCACATCACCTGTCCCACTAATCACAACAGCACAAAACCAGGCCTGAGAAGGATGCTGTAGTTAGAACTGATTACTCCCTTTTCTCTTAGGTCACCAGGACAAACCCTTTAATTCTTACCTATCACTATCTCAGTCACCACTGGATGTCCAAACCACCCATTTCATCCATTAACACTAGGATATTTTCCTCATAGGGCTCTAAAAATCCATAACCTAACTCAAATTTCCACTCCTTGCCAAGCTCCTAAACCTTTCCATCGTGCTCTCAGGGATACCCTGTCTAGCATCAACAAAATTCCCTACTTCCTCAACCTCTTTTTAGAGTTCCTTTGCCTCTAGAATCTGCTGACATCTGACCCACAATAAGGAGATTGTGTCTTTGGGAACACTGCAAGGGGTGGCTACTTTTCTCTTTCACGACCCAAATCCCCCAGGACCTGGGAGAGGGTTAGGTGCCATTGTTAAAGCTTATTGCTGAATTGTTTCTCTTTTCTTCTCCCCAACATGCACAGGAAAATCTTTTTAAAAGCATCTGCCATCAGACTATACAATCCACTACCCTTCTGCTTTGGTCTCAATATTTGCATCTCCCCAAAATTCATATGTTGAAATCCTAAAGCCTGATGTGATGATAATAGGAGGTGGGGCCTTTGGGAGGTGCTGAGGCCATGAGGATGGAGCCCTCATGAATGGGATTATTGCCTTTACAAAAAGAACAACCCCACAGAGCTCCCTAGCCCCTTCCTCCAGGTGAAGACACAGTAAGAAATCAGAGTCTGCAACCAAAAGGGGGCCTTCACTAGAAGATGATCCTGGACTTCTAGCCTCCAGCACTGAGACATAAATTTCTGTTGTTTGTAAGACACCCAGCCTGCGGTATTTTGTTATAGTAGCCCAAAAAGACTAAGATACCTTCCTTGCTGTGGTCTTTTCCTGACTACTGGTCACTCCCTTCAGTGGATGATTTTAGAAAGTGGCTCATCACCAGTATTACTATTATTATTTTTGATGAGTTTTAAATTCCACCAAAATAACAGAAATCCACAAAAGAGATAAAGGTGGAGAGAGAGAGAAAGAGGATGGGAAAGATAGAATAGGAAAGGAGAATGAGGATAAATAAGAACTATCTTAACTGACAGAACAGAGAAGGCTAAATACAACTTGAGCTGCTACTGGTGGTGGTGGTTCGAGTATGAAAACCTAAGAGGAGCAAGATAACTTCTGCCACAGCTCCGCCCCCCACCCCCAAGTGCACACAGATTTATTGCATCACGTCCTTCTGAAGTCAGGGCTGCCAGATGGAAGTGGGAAACAGTAAACTTAGTTGGAAGTTTGATTAAGGAGCAGGGAGAAATCTAGGTCTCCTCATCCTTCCTACAAAGCCAAGTGACTTGCCCTTCCCCTCCCTTGAAGAAGCCTGCATGTTTAGTCTTTCCAGATCTTAAGTGCAAAAGAGGCTGGGCCTTGAGGATATCAGGCACAAGGAAGGCTAGGGTGATATTCCAATACTGATAACAAGAGATTAGGTGACAATTTGCCTGCTGAAGAGTGAGCCCCCAGCTCGCTTTTCCTGTTCAACTCCCAAACACTGGAAGTCAGCTTTATACAACCTACTCAAACAAGAGATTGAAGTATTCCTCTCTGGGGAAACTGGCTAGCCCAAGATAAAGAAAGGTCAACAGCCATTGACCTTTGGTGGTCCCACGAATAAATGGCCAGGTCTCTGCCTCATCAATTTACAATGAAGTCATCAACTGACAAGCTCTGCTGCTCCACCACCACCAGCATCCCCCAAAAGTCACGCCCTGTGAGTTTCCAAATATCAGTTTGATGTATGTTTCCAGGAACCAAGGATGATTAGGCATCTGAGAAGACATTTAACCCGAAGGTCAGAGATAAAATTCAAACAACAGAAAGAGGAACACAGAAGAAAAATAGACAATGCCATGGGCAGGAGAAAACATAAGAAGAATTAATTAATATCCCCAAGTGATAAAAAGAAAAAATATTGCCTCCATTACCTTGCAAGTAGATGCAATAAAAGAAAGATTATGGAGAAAAAAGAAATATTAGAGAGAAAAATGCTAATAGCATAAGTAAAAAATGCAGTAGGCATATTGAAAGATAAGTTAAGGAAGCAGAACACACAAAAAAGAAATTAACATTAGGAGAAAAAAATTAAAGATGTGTCTAGTATCTCTGTTTCTAAGAATATAGTACTGAATGCATCCACACAATACTATAGCAATCAACAACACACAGCGAACTGAAGACCAAACTCTGGATAATACTTACATTAGGAAAATTATTAACTCATCCATTAATTATGCTAGTGATCACAGTTAAATATTAAAAGGCACTTTTATAAGAATTTTTCTTTTTCTCCAGTGACCTTAGTACAATGTACTAGTTTACCAGCGTATTAGTGTACTTAATACTTTGTAAATTGTATTCTTAATTGTTCCATGTTGGTAGAATGGTTACAGTAATGGATTTGAAATCCAAATGATTTTTTCAATTTTCCCATATAAACATATCTAATCAAGGAAAAAGACTTTAATCAATCAAATAATCAACATAGCAATTCTATAGCTTTCTATCGTGTACATAAGAGTAAATATATAAGTTAAATATCAATTTTATGTCAAGATACAATATCTTGTGTTTTCTTGTCTTATTTTGGAGACAGATTTTCAACTCAAAAGCAATGCAAACAATCATTTATTTATAAATATATTTAATTTTAATTTATCTTACTGTTCTCTATCAATTGGTTGCATTTTTAAAGAAATCGTGGGCATTGCCATTTATTTAATAATAAAATTAACAGAACTGAGGAGGAAGCTACAGAGAGGATAAATGAGTTGTTGGTGAAGTAATTGCTCCCTTATGGCTTAATCATTAAAGACCATAAGCCAATGAGCTGTGTGAAAGTTTACTATGGATGCTTTTCTAGGCACTAAATTTGCATGTGATATAAACATCCTATTTGTAGCATTTGATTGCTGGAAACTCAATGAGCCATTTGAATGGCAGACAGTTAATACATTACTTTCTGCCCTTCTGTTTTACTCCTGTGGTATTTGTAGCAAAAGTTTAATTGCTCCAATGTTCTCTTAAATAATTAAATTGGTTGGTTGCTGTATTTTCCCCCTGCTATAAAGAATGGCTGAAAATAATTCATCCTGAAGTTGAGTAATAACCATGACTTTGTGTTACAGGAACATAACTAGCCTGGAAAATTTCTAAAATCCCGTTTCAATTAAATTCAAGTGGTAAATGGAGAATTTTTATCAGTACAGGGCAAACACGTTCTGCTAATACAATTTCTCATGCTATGTTCTCGAATTATCTTCTTCTAAGAGTATGATCAGTTATTTCAAAGCTGAGATTCTTAAAAGTTCAGACATCATTCTTGAACCAAAATTTCTCCTGAGAATCAACCTCTCCTTGACAAACATGATAGATTTTGAATAAAATCCTGGAGGGCAAGGAAACCATCTGTCATGACTGCATCATCTCACGCTTGAGGTCCATGGTGGAGATTTAATAAGTTCCAACGAAATGACTAAGACTAGTGTCCTTGCAATACAGCATTTGACAGCCCATTGGCAATCAGGATGTTCATCAGAGATGTGCTGATAGACTTGAATTCTACACGGGCCATCAGAGCAGATAACAGCATATTGCTTATGTCTAATCTCCTAAAGGATTTTTCTTCTCCCAAAACCATCCTCAAACTATCCACTATTGTGTCAATGACTTACCATTACCACTTTCTTTCCATCTAGGATCTTTCCAAGGATGTTGTGAGGACTAAACTCATTCGTCTACACATTCATTAATTCAAAATTACTATTGACTGTTCACTGTGCCAGGCTTTGTTGTAGGTGCTTAGAATATGGCCGTAAACAAAGTTTCCTCTCCTCACCCCAGTGCTTACATTGAGGGGCTCAGAACAAGAGTACAAATGGATCCTATTTACCATTTGTCTAGGTATTTAATGGTTATACATCAAATTAACAAATGCCTGGATAACATGCGTTTTATCTTCCTACTCTAAAAAATATGCCTTTGTGATACTCAGGTCCAAATTTAGAATTCTCAAACTCCTTGAAATTCCCCACTGGAACATGCAAGTACAAAGAGAAGAGCCAGTCCCCAGCCTCTGACTCCCAACTGTAGCCCACCCTTCCCCTCCTCTCACCCCCTTCTCTCTTCTCCCCTGCAAAGGTCTTCCTGCACACTTCTGTGGAATCTTCTAACCCTATCCAAGCTCAATCTACACTTTCTGAAAACAATTCTTGAGTGCTCAGACTGCACTCAAAAAGAGGCCCACGTACACCCTGGAAGCAAGCTCAGGATCACTTGGGAGAGGAATTCCAAGGCCCTTAGTATCCAGAGTGGTCTAGAAAGAGGCTTAGTTCTCTGGGTGAACAGCCTCTCCCTTTCCGCCATCAGGGATCAGCACTCAGGCTTTCTCCTGTAACTCCAGTGCTGCACAGCCTGACCAGGTAAACCATGGGGGTGGGCCAATTAGTAACGGGGCTCTCCTCCCCTAGGGGACCCTCCTTACCAATCTTGTAGAATTTGCTTTTTTCTTCTCTGTCAGTGAAGCCATCTGAGCCTGGAGGTTTCTTTCTGGAAAGTTTTTTTTTTTCTTAACTATGAATTCAATTTCTCCAATAGATATAGTGCTATTCAGGTTATCTATTTATTCTTGGTGAGTCTGAGTAGTTTGTAGTTTTCAAGGAATTACTCCATTTCATTTAAATTGTCGAATTATGTGGTTAGAATTGTTTGTGATATTTTATTATTATCCTTTTAACATACGTGAGCTCTCTAGTGATAGCCTTTCTTATTCCTAATCATGGTAATTTGCATACTCTCTTTTTGCTTTGTGAGTCTGAATAGAAAGATATCAATTTTATTGATGTTTTCAAAAATAAGATTTTGGTTTCATTGATTTTCTCTCTTGTTATTTTGTTTTTAATTTAACTGACGTCTGCTCTTATGTACATGATTGACTTCCTTCCCCTTTTGGTTTTCTTTTCCTAGTTTCTTAAGGTCGAAACTTAGGCTGTTGATTTGAGATCTTCTTTTATAATATAGCTGTCAGGGGTTGAATTGTGTCCCCCCAAAATTCACATATTAAAGTTCTAACCTCAGTACTTCAGAATGTGACCTCACTTGCAAAGAAGGTCATTGCAGACGTAATTAATTAAGTTATGATGAGATCATTCTGGAGCGTGGGACCCTAATCCAATATGATGGTGTCCTTAAAAGAAGGGGAAATTTAGACACACACATGCACACGGATTAAGAACACAAAGACCACCATATGTAACCCAAAGAGAGAAGCCTGGAACGGGTCCTTCCCTCACAGCCCTCAGAAAAAAAAACAACTTGCCAACATCTTGATTTCATATTTCTACTCATCAGAACTGTGAGACAATAGATTTCTGTTGTTTAAGCCACTCGATGGTACTTTATTATTGTAGCCCTGGCAAGCTAAGACATTGTTTCAATGCTATAAATTTCCCTCTAAAGCACTGCTTTAGCTGTCCTACCAATTTTGATGTTTTTTATTTTCATTTTTGTTCTGTAAAAATATTTTCTGATTTTTCTTGAGACTTCTTCTTTGATCCTTGGATTATGTAGAAGCGTGCTGTTTACAATCCAAATATTTGACTTTTCAGTAACTTTCTGTTACTTATTTCTTGATTAGTTCCATTAAAGCCAGAGAGTAAAATTTATAAGATTTCAATTCTTCAAAAATTTTTACAATCTGTTTTGTGATGCAGGAAATGGTAACTCTTGGTAAGTGCTCCATTTGAACTTGAAAAGAATGTGTACCCTGCTCTTGTTGGGTGGAGTGGTCTATAAATCTCAAGTGGATCCAAGTCTGTTAACAGCATTGTGCCTTTTACTTCCTTGCTGATTTTCTCTCTGCTTGTTCTTTTGATTTCTTAGAAAATAGGATTGAAGTCCAACTCTTGTTGTGAACCTGATCTTTCCATTTTGGCTTTCAGTTTTAGCAGCTTTTGCTTCACCTATTTTGAAGCATTTTTATAAATGGCAGACACATTTAGAAATACTATGTCTTTTTGGTGAATTGACCCTTTTGTTATTATGCAATATACTTCTTTATTTCTGTTCCAAGCTCTAAAGTTGACGTTGTCTGATGTTAATATAGCTATCTAAGATTTTTTTAAATTATTAATGTATGCACAGTGCATCTTTTCCATTCTTTTACTTTTAACCTACTATACCATTATGTTTAAGGTAGGTTTCTTATAGACAGCCTAGAATTTGGAAGGGATTCTAATGCCAGTGTAATTGTTAAGTTCTTACTATGCACCAAGCACTTTCTAGACGCTGCAGATACAGCACAGAGATTACACTTTTTTAATGAAGTTCAAAGGAAGAAAACTTACTTGTTAGTTTAGTACATAAAATTTGTATTCTGAAATTAACTTTAATGCCATAGAGTTACAATCTGTTCATAATAGCTCAAATTTGTCTGCCCTGGAAAGTGAGACTGGTATCTGAACAGGGTGCTTTCTCTTCAAGATCTTACCACAAAGGAGACAGGGAACAGATTCCAGTATTAAAAAAATAATAAATTAAACATTGATCTTGAGCTTTTTCTGGCTGGATCTGTCACTGTGCGATTTTCTGCAGGGATCAAATCCTGTATAAAGAGCCTTTCTTCTAACAGACTCTTCTCTGCTGTCGTTCCATTCTGACCCCCCAATTTCCTGATTGTAATTGTTAGCATGTAACACCTTTCCATGTGTCACTTTCCAAAATTATAGCTTGTTGTGTGATGATTACAGCTTAGGGGGTTGTTTCCTGTTTCCTTAACACTGTCAGTCTGCAAATCATCATGTAGTAAAGGCTATTTCTGTGGAGGTTCCTGCAGATGGCTAATTTCTTAGGGAGTCCTGTCTTTATTTTCATGTGGTAACATTTCCCCAACCCCATCCTAGACACCAGAATCCATATGACCTGTGATAAAAGAAGTCAGTATTCACTCCATTTCCACCCAAACCTAAGAATCTAAGATCAAAGTGGAAACAGAAGATAAGTGAAGCAGGCTGAACCACAAAAGGAGAGTCCAGAAGTAGGTGACCAGGCTGAGGCCTGAGGAGAACTACCTTGGGGGGACCTATGATGAGCTAAAGAGAATAAGGGATAGTCTTCGACGATGGTGGAGTACGGTGGGAGGACACATGCTTTCAACTGATGTAAAAGTCCAAGTTCAGGTAAGCTGTGGTCCAGTCCAGTCCTTAGACTAAGTTGGTGTTACAGGTTGGGTTCACTAGGAAGGAGGGATGACGATTAGCATACAGGAATTTTATTAGGGATACTCCTGAGAGCAATATCTGTGGAAGGGAGGGGAAAGAGGCAGAATTAAGCAGAGGGAGAAGCTGGACTGTGATGCAGTTTCAGCAAAGTCCTAGGCTGAAATTACAGGGAATTCTGAAGATAGGTTAGCAATTCTGCAGTGTTTCAAATTGGGGCCTTTAACGTCTTTCTTCAGTCAATCAGTAGATATACATTGATCCATAAAAGAATAACTTTGAGTCCAACAGCTGTTTTCAGTTTAGGCACTTTCCAAAGAAGGCTAACAGCTAAAACCTGCACTCCCAGCACCTGGGAAAATAAGTCCTTCAGCTCTGACCGATAACCTGTACGTCCACTATAGTCCACTCCTTGCAGCACTCAAGTCCAATTCTTCAAATAAATTCTGGGAGAAGCTACTGAAGAATCCCACTGGGCTCCTCTTCCTAAGGGAAACTTAGAAAATGAAAGTTCATAGGAAAAACATAGCTTTTGCTGCTGCAGCTGGTCATGGAGTCATAACTGATGCTCATTGGCTTCCTCCTTTACCATCCATTCTGGATTCCCTTCATCCTCAGCTAACACCTCTGCTTATCTCTGTGGTTTATCTCGTGACATGGTCCATACCCACAGGCCTAAAAGACCTGAGTCCCTGATCACAACAGCCTTCTCAGGCCAAGGCTGCTGCACTTGTCCATTTGCCATGAAAATTGGGCAAAAGTGTACCAAGAGGTACCCAAGTGCTCGTTTGGGTACCAAGCAATTCTTCCCTGCTCCTCCCATTATAACAGCATCCCTTTCTCTTCCTGATTATCATTGTTAATTATCCCTTCCAAGATGGTGACTCTTCTTGTTTCTTGTTCTTCCCTTGGCAAGAGGAACTTGAAATGCCCAAGTGGTAGCCATAGCCTGTAGTTCAGCAGGAATCTTGCTATAGCTCTCTGGCTGGAAATGCTTCTCCTCTGGCAACTAACGTGCCTAAAGCTACAGAATCCAGAATTTTGGGTAAAGTAAGCACAAATTCCCTCCAAGGGAATCACTAGGAGTAGTAGTGAGACGTGACTTCTGCATCCACACTTTGGTTCATTGACCAATGCATTCTACCTATTGGAGACAGCATCATAAAAAACTATTTGACATTCTTGCCTTCTTTATTGAACCTATTGGAAATCCAGTCTCTTACGTATATGTAAGGCTCCTACCAGTAAATGTTGGCTAGGTTCTGCAACTCCTTTATGATATAGTCTCTTTAATCCCTTCTCAGACCCAGCATGGCCCCAGCTAGCTTCTATTATAACTTAATCCTGGTCATGGACCTTGCGACCTAGAAGAGAGGTCAGGGCAGATCCTAAGAAGGAGTCACATGTTGTACTGGTAAAGAAGTATGAGCCACTTCAGCAGGCACAGAAGAGTCCTAGGAATCTAGGTATTCAAGATTTGGGGGTTCATCAGCACAGATGCCCCATCCCACATGTCAGTGTCCTATTCTTTCCCAAATAGTGTAATGATTTTGTCATAGCAGATCTGCCTAGGTTGAAATTTTAATAATTTTTGGAGCTCTGCTATTCTTCTCTTTAATACCTGGGCTTGGTCCACAGCATTTTTTGCCCTCTGGCTACAGGAAGTGAGATGCTTATATGCTTGTATGATGCAACCAGGAGCCTTCTACATTCTACTGTAAGCCTTTAATTGCTGATTAACCACACTTAGCTTTTTCTCATTTTTTCTAATACCTGCTCTAATAGCAAATACTTGCTATTGCATTCCCTGACACTGGAATACCATTCCAGTTCACCAAGGGTAAAAGTTTTGACAAACACCAAGCTACCCTATACCAGGGTCTACCTATGATCTAGATGGGATTGTTATTGCCAGCTAAGTTGCAAGGGATCTGAATCTCAAATCTCTTCTTTTTTTTTTTTTGCTGAGGAAGATTCACCCTGAGGTAACATCCTTTGCCAGTCTTCCTCTTTTTGCACGTGAGCTGCCACCACAGCATGGCCACTGACAAATCATCTAGGTCTGTGCCCAGGAACCAAACCTGGGCCACCGAAGCAGAGCGTGCTGAACTTAACCACTAGGCCACCAGGGCTGGCCCTCAAATCTCTTCTTGGCACCTTGTTTCTCAGACCACTCCTGGCACCAACCGAATATGATCTGAGGAAAACAGACTGTGAAAATTAGCGCATAGTTTACTCAGGAATACTCTTGGGAGAAACAACAGCGAAGGGAAGGGAAAGGGGCAGGATTGGGCAAAAGGAGAAGTTGGGCTGTGAGGCAGTGTCTTGACTTGAAGCCTTCACAACAAGGCTTCAACTGATATCGAGGGAGATCTGAAGTTGGGATGGTCCTCCAGAGGTGTCCCAAGTTGGGGTGAGGTGTCCAGGTCACCATGTCCCTGCTTCAAGCAGTAACTAGATGTGGGCTGCCCTGAGAAGGCAGTGTGCCTTTGGACAGGTTGCTCTCTTTCATTGAGGTACTATGCTGGCAGAATTCCCAGAAGCTGAGGAAATAAGTCCTTTAGTCCTGCAGGGAGCTGTGGAAAGTCCATCCCGACATCCACTACACTGAAGCATATGGTGAGAGCTTAGTCACAAAACTTAGGTCAAGGTCCCAGATGCCTAAGATCCAAATCTGGGCAGGGCAAGGAAAATGCCATATTGATATCCTGTTCATCTATAACTTGTTAATTCTTCTCCTCCAATTTTCTGGAAGCATGAATGATATGAGTTCGGGGTGGGCAAAGCTTCTGAATGATGAGATGTGGCCTGTACCTGGCCGTGAGAGTTACAGGGCTGTGGGCACAGACTCAGAAAGGTCATTAGAAAGGCCCCTTAAGATCCTGCTGTGGACAGCTGCCACCCTAATGGTAGGATATAATGTGCTCTTCCATTTGAGAATACACATGTCCTTTCACTAAGCATTGTTAGCTAATTGCTGACCCACTAATTCATTCATTTATCGTTTATTTATTCAAGACACATTTACTAAACATCGTATGCCACGTACTAGAGTACATGATAGAAATGAAGAAATGAAATAAGACACAGGCCCTGACCTAACGTGCCTTACATTGTACTTTACAATGTGCATTATGTTGTAAAATGCCTTACATTGTACTACACAGAGACTGACATAATTATTTATGGCTTACATGAGCACACAAATGAGAAATGATAAATTATATTAGGAGGATCAGGGAAAGTTTCACAGATGAGGTACCGCTTGCCTTCTAATATATGTGTAACAGGACATTAAGCAAAGAATGAGAGAAAGGAGATCTTTATGCTTCCAATAATCATGTATGACATTTCTGCCTTAGATGCTGGGACAAAGTCCTGTAAAGATACGGTGGTAACAGAGATAAGTAAAATTTTCTGATAATTGATAGGCCAAGAACTGTGCAAATACTGTATTAACATCACCTGAATTGATCCTCACAGTATCCTGATCTGGGAAACATGAATCCCATTAATTTATAGGAAACTGAGGCTAACTAAATAGGCACTATCTAGTGGTACAAGAACCATCATGTAGCGGCACAGGCTATTGGGAATGAGATTGACTTAGCATACACTGACACCTCAAGTTCTCGTTTTCCTAGTCCATTTATGCTGTTCTTGGTGCTAGCAGCCATGACTTCATTTTGAATCCCCCTAAATGAACTGTAAGATTTGGTCACACAAGGCTAAAGGGGTCATCTGCCTGTCACAGCTGCCAGCTTGG